>NC_141575.1:965000-1080000 GCF_036417535.1 Chlamydotis macqueenii | reverse complement strand
ATATTGACAAGGCTCAAACATTACGTAGTTGTATTTACTATTTTTACATTTTGAGTAAAGATATTGTGGTGGCCTTTATTTTATTAGACCAGTAATAACCTTTAATAACCCCTATTTATTATTACTCACAGTAAGGAAACAAAAGGCAGGCATCGCAGTCCTCTTTTAAAAGCAGAATTTTAAAAAGCTGTTTAAACTATTTTCACACCTCATCTCAGTAAAACCAGACACGACTGATGAAAGTTTTATCCCATACAGTTACAGTTCTGGCATTTACGATGTCATTTTCGGCACAGCAAGGTATAATCACTTTCTGAGATGCAAATATGGGAATTCCTATGGAAATACAAAAGTAGTAGAGAGATGAGCACTGATATCAGAGTATCCCATTGTCGTGGTTTTGTTTAGTAGGAGGGGGCCTAAGGTGGCAGCTTCTGTAGGAAACTGCTAGAAGTCGCTCCCCTTTATTCAGGGGACTCGGCCGGGCCTAGGGTGGACCCGCTGCTGGCCAAGGCCGAGCCGATTGGTAGCAGAATGTCTCGTGATAACGCCTCTGCGATAACGTATTTAAGAATGGGAAAACAGAAAAAAAAAAGACAGAGGAGAGAAGATGTGAAGAAGCTGAGCGGGGGCAGAGGCGCAGAGGGGGAGGCACAGGCCTCATGGGCCTTGCAGGCCTCACCCTCTGGCCTCTCGCCAGGCAGCCGATTGGGCCCGACTCAGCCCAGCCCGGCTGCAAGAAGTGGAAAGGAGATGAGAAGTGAATAAGATGTAAAAAAGATCCTGAGAGACATCTACCAGCCTGTTGTGAGGAACGGCTGCAGACGCCAAGGTCAGTTCAGAAGGAGGGGGAGGAGTAATGCGGCTCCTGGCCAAGATTCCTCTGCAACTCGTGGTGACGACCATGGTGGAGCAGGTTGTCCCCCTGCAGCCCATGGAGGTCCACGGAGGGGCAGAGATCCACTTGGAGCCCGTGAAGGACCCCGTACCGGGGGAGGTGGATGCCTGAAGGCAGCTGTGGCCCGTGGAGGGCCCGCTGGGACAGCTGTTCTGAAGGGACTGCACCCGTGGAAGAGATGACCCACGCCGGAGCAGTTCCACGAAGGACTGTGGCCTGTGGGTGGGACCCCACAACACAGTAGGGGAGGAATGCGAGGAGTTCTTCCCCCGACCATGAAGCAGCGGCATGAAACAACATGTGATGAACTGACCACAACCCCCATTCCCTCTTCCCCCCTGTGCCGCTCGGGAGGGGAAGGTAGTAGAGATAATGTTAAGCTTGGGAAGAGGGAGGGGTGGAGGGAGGTTATCTTGTTCTCTGTCTCATTATCCTGCTGTTTGTAGTAATAAATGAATAGTTTTCCCCAAGTCGAGTCTGTTTTGCCCATGACGGTAACTTTAAGGATTTCTCCCTATCCTTATCTCAAACCTTGAGCCGTTTTTCCTTATATTTTCTCTCCCTGTTCTCTCGGAGTGTGGGGGGAGCGAGAGAGAGACTGCGTAGTCTGGTCCGATCGGGGCTGAACTACGACACCCATACTCTTCCTGAAATAGTATTGATGTAGCCCTAGAAATGCAGTATAGTATCTTTGACAAAAACATGCTGCTTCTTTCTCCATAATCCAGGATCATTCCAGTGGAAGGGAAAACCCCAGAAAACCACAGAACTGGAAAGCACAATTTAAAATCTTATTCTCGTACTATGTAAAGGTCCTTCGCATTAAAGAAAGTAGTGAAATTTTATCACAGCTATTGCTATTCATAAATCTTATATCTATTTTAATTCAATCTGGTCCTAGCCTCCGAGATGCTGCACCACAATTTGATTACTGCAACCATACTTTTTAACTGCTGTCAGAAGGAGACAGTGCCTTATATAAACATCTGCCAGAACACATGCCTGCCTTCTATAGCACCAGCTTTAAATCATACTGCGGTGATGAATCTTTATCTGACGCTAATACTTTTTAACTTCATAAGGACAATTAAAATGAATTGTAGCTAAATGCACACATAACAAATCAATTTAATTCTTTGTTACATAGTACCATACTTTGCAGATCTTCAAAATTTACTTTCAAATATCATCTTATTCAGAGTTTAAGTGTACCAGAAGTGTGGCAGTACTGATAAAACATTCCCAACACGGGAATGCCAAAGAGCAGAGGGTTCACAAAGCAATGGAGTCCTTTGGAAAGCACTATCCGAACAGGACCATTGTCTCATTTCAGTGAGTTCAAAGACTGCAACTAGCCAGGAACAAAACCAGACCCAGTTTCAATATAGCATCTCCTCTGTAAGACAGGAACGCGGTCTAGTAAGGGCACCTACAATCACCAGCAACAAAAGACACAGACGCACGAACAGAAAAGGGAGAAGTGAATTGAATGTGCCCTCAAGCCAAAGTTAATCAAACCACATCCACATTAATTTAATCTGCATAAGGCCAGAAAAATATTTTTAAATGCAAGTGAGATGCCTGGAACTGTGAGATAAAATTCAGGTCCCCAAACAGAGATGACAGTGCAACACTGCCATTCAGCTTTCTTATCTGCCACCCCAGGCTACAGTTTGGGCTAGAGGGGTGGCTACAGAATTTCTGCTTTGTTTTTTCACATGCAGGTGAACACACTGCTGGCAGGCAGCGCCGTACACACACGGCCGTCCCCGCCGCACCTACGCAAAGCGGTTTCTTCAAGTGACGGTTCCCACCACAGAATTCATAAGTTTCCTGTCTGGGCTTCCAGTTACTCAAAATACGTGTTTGGCCACCATTACGAGATGCTTTCTTACCTCACTGTAAATGGCTTTTCTGTATAAAATAACAACACACATTCTGAAGTATTTAAATTAAGCAACAGTCAAGCTTAATATATTTTAATCACTGTATGGAAACCCACGATCTGCTGCGCTACAACCTCCATTACAGTATTTACCTGGTCCCTCTGTGCAGGGCTTCTCCCACCCAGCAAAACCCACCAGGTCCACAGGGGCAGAGGAAACAGCTAAGCGCACTGATTGCGCATCAAAACCCTTACAGCTTTGACACGGTGGGGGGTTGCTGGACACCAAAGGGAAAGTACGATACCATTACATGTTTCTGGCACTTATTTTAGAGGTCGTAAGCAGCGCAGTGTGGATTTGAACCAGTCTGAGCAAGAAGAGGCAGCCTGTGTTTCTAAAATCCTGTTCTGAGGCTGTTCGTTCCCCCGGCGTCCCTTTTCGAACGCTGTCCTCCACTGCAAAGCCACTGCTCGGGAAGCGCGCTGACCATGCCAAAATGCCGGCGCAGGCCGCGAGGGCAGGGCCTGGCGCGGCACCAGGGGCCAAAGGCCCGAAGCGGAGCTGGGAACAGCGCCTGCCGCGGCTCCCCTCGGGCGAGCCCAGGCGCCTCCCAAGAGGTGGTTCCCCAGCAAAATGAAACAAATGAAATGCAAACAAAAGCCAAGGCAAAGGACTGTTTCCATTTCAGCAAAACAGAAATATCTTCCTCCTGGGGCCAGGTCGGGCTGTGGCTGGCAGGAGCGGGGCGCGGCTGGTCTCTCCCGGCGCGGGGGCTGCAGCAGGGCTCAGCACCAGGCTCTGCCCCAGCGCGGCATGGCTTCCTTGACGCGTTGGCTCTTGGGACAGCCACAGCAGAAGGTTTCCCAATCTAAATACTGACCCTGCATTTTTATAACACTATGTTAACATACCTTATACAACAAACAACACTATAAACATCCTTATTTCAACCATTTTCGTACAGTGCAGGTAGCACGTAAACCACTAAAACTGGCAGAATAAGCAAATGCCTTAACAAACCCTCTGCAAACTTATTTAGGATTCAGATGAAGACCATTCCACTCAGCTTAGGGGCAAAACATTTAAATAAAAAAACGTGCATTTTTTCACACTGAGATTTTAATCCTGGATTAATTATTTTAGACATTTTCCATATTAATTAAAGCAGTATTGCTTCTTGCTTAAGTTCTTTATCTACTTTCTTTGAGTAAAGCTATTTAATACTGGAGATTGTGGAAAACATTTGTTCATGATTACCCAGACACCAAGTCAAACAAGACTGAAACAAGAGCAGCATGCAAAAATGTATTTAAGGACTATCATCCCAAAATGCTGCTAAAAGCTATTAACCAGTACGTGTTAATTGCCACAGCATTCATATTAATTTTCACTTCAGGCCCGACATTGTGGAATATTTCCCTTGATACATTTTAAACAAAGTTTAATTTAAGGAACTGCTTCTATCAACACTTATGAAAATTAACAGCCAAGCAATTAGCACTCATGAATTATCTCTTCCTCCACGCTTTCCACAGCATCATTTTAAAAACAGTTGCTACAAGAGAAATTGGTGGTTTTTAACCCATTACCAAAATTAGCCACAAGAAACCCTGTAACACTATACAGAGGTATCACTCCATGCAATAGGATTTTTAGCATCCGTCCAGCCAAAAATCACGTTGATCTATTTTTAGTTAAATTACCTCCAGTAGTCAAGTAAACCCACAAAATCTCTAAGATCAGAAAAGCTAAACTTCCTTAAATCTTCATTTTCAACTAGTAGTCATGAAAATAGAAATAAAAATATCCTGAGAAAACTCTAGTCTGCATGCAGGAAAGGGTTGTGGCCTTGTAACTCAAGTTTATTCTAGAGGAATGATCCCTTCCCTGCGTTTTGATTGTGGTTTTCCAACTTTTGGCTTTGACTATTTTGCGCATCTTTAGCATCTCTTTCTGAGTGTCCTGAAACACTTCCGTGTTTGCTGACATTCTTCGAGGGATGCAGGAGCAGCCATTTGGTGGGAGACGTGTCAGTTCAATTTTTGACAAGACACTTCCGCGATTAAAATTTCTTGGTAGAGAATCTGGTAGAAAAATGGATGTGGATGCTTTCAAGGGGAACTGTAAACAGAGGCCTTAGGAGTCACTCATTCACTATGCGGTTCCTACAAAGCTGAATATTTTATTCCAGTACGATTTTCCTTTATTCCAGTAACTAAATACATCTTTGCTTACTAGTGGGAATGGTCCTGCAGCTGAATAGGTTTGACACTAACACCATAATAAATCACCATCCTTTCAGATTAATACCTCAGAGAAAACTCATCACCATGCCTTCTAGCAACTCAGGCGAGTTACACTTGTGCTTTGAAAAGAACCATTCTGAATGGAAAGGTAACACATGCTTTTAAAACAATTAATGAAAGCAGGCAGGTAACGTGCAGGTAAACTGAACCCTGTGCATCTGAGAGCCATGAGCCATCACAACACTCGTGCTTCCTTTCTGATACCTGGCTATGGCTTTCAAATCTGCTCAGGGCCGGTCTTATTTTCCCAACCTTATTAGCAGTTGGCAAGTTGGAACAATAACCCATCAACATTTTATTTTTCAAATTCTGTAAACAGAAATATACCTGAAATTATCCATAAAATAGATGATAATTTAATTTGCATCTAGATAAAGGAAATCAATTTGCACCAATTTCTTAAACCTTCAAGTAATTTTCTATACAAATGACAACCAAAGCAGTTATAAATAACTACAGGTCTCTTTTCATACAATACTCTTAGTGAGAGTTTTCAAGCTTTATTAATCAAGATGTAAAACTCACATGATCTACAAACCATGCAGACGGATGCAGGCATTAGGTTTACTTTAACTATTTCAAGGAAAAACTTGAAGACACAGCCAAGAGTAGTTATTGTGTGTGTGTCTTTAGTTCAGAGCTGAAGTTTTACAGTGTACGCGACAGCCACAGCTCTGTCCTGTCTATCTGTGGAGCAGGAATCACCGGAACTCTTGAGCCGGTTAGAATGCTTCCATTGTAGTTGGGTTTCACAAGCCATATTCTCTACTATTTTGATAATTAATGAACCGATCAGAACAAGAAGAAATTAGAGTGCTTTAAAATTTTATTATTTCATAAAATTGCAGACGTGGTTATGAAAAGGACACTAAATCTGGCAGAAAACACCTGCAATACGGAAGCATTTTAATAAATTTGCTTGCTTGATATTACGGCATACAATGTTTTCTTATTTTCAACGGATCGGTTTAAAACAATACATCAAATGGAGGGATGGGGCGGGCAGGACCCTGAAGAGAACGTTTTATTTGATTTAAGGTCAGCTAGGGAGTTGAATTAGCGGTAAGTTAAAACCCTTCCGAAAGCAGCTAAGATGAGTACGCACAGGAACAAAGAGCTTCCACAGAGGAGGTAAAGCTTTCCTCATGCCTTGCCCGCGAGCCACAAAACGTGTGCTATTCAACAAGCTGCAAATCTGTGTTACTAAACTCACATTATATATATAAAAACCAAAGGCCTAGTTAGAATCTTAAAGATTTCAGAGCCACTGTGATCCCTTGAGTAAATACGTAATTAAGTAGGGGTTTTTTAAGACATGTTTAATTAGGCCCCTAGCCCCTCCTCATCCCCCCTGCCTCTCCCCAATTATGTACCATTTCCCCAAGAGATATGTGGCTCTGTTAATTATGTAAATAAATCATGCACTATTCTCTGAAAGCATTGTATTTATCTGAAAAATACTGCTCATCTCTTACCAATAAAAATAAATATGAGACCTATGGTATTTCATTTGAAATGTTAAAAAGCTAGATGGTTTTTGATTTTACATTACTGTCTGAAAATACAACAAAACCGAATTAAGGAAAATAACTCATTACTGAACTATGTTTCTTCTATATCTCAGATGGTCAAGCAAATATTTCAAAAAATAGATCATATATACAGAAGCATAGAAAATAAATTTTATAAGCGTACTACTGACAAACTTACCAGAGTAACACAAACAATGCTGTTAAAATTAATATAGTGAGATTATACTCTAACAAAATTCCAGTTCAGTTATTTTAGAGAGTTAAAAATGTATTTTGATTTCCAGATCACAATTGAGCTGATCCGTATCATACCCTACAAATCATGATTGAGTACCATTGAGGTATTTCATTAATATTGCAAACCATTATGTACAGCACAAGTTCCTTCAAATGGACCAAACGCCCACTAAATGCACCAGGCCTCTACACATGAAAAATAAAGTGTTCATTACAGTCAACCATAATTCCTATTAATACAGAAAAAGCAGGTTGGATTATCAAAGTGGGAAGGAAATGTGCACAAGTTCCTCAAGCTTCTGAGAAAAATACCAGCAGGTAACCCAAATCATGCTCAAGTATTAATACAAGACTGGGACACCGCGAATCACAATAAATTTCTCTTAAAAAGAAGTATTCTGTACGTGACTTGGAAGTACATTTAAATGTTTGCCAAACTGAAATTTCATGACATTAGAACAGCAAGCTTTGAGCCTGAGAAAAAAGGCATCTTAGTGTTGTCAGCACTGCAGTACTGCTGTCATTTATCACTGCGGCCAGAAATTTTGCAAAGCTGAGTTACCAGTAGTTACTACATACCAGTAAGCACAAAATAACAACAGAGGCAGCTTTTGCTACGTGACCTCATAGTTTAAAAGTGACCATTTCACAAATATTCTAAATACTTCCAGATATGCTAGTGGAATTACATATCTGACTTTCCACTTTAAGAATACTTAACAGAATATTGAATTCTTCCATCACAATGGTAATGAAGCTCAAACTTCATACTCCCACAGGAGACTCCACAAACAAATCCAGCAGAAAACAGATCTGTGCAGTATTTATAATTGTTTTGGAACAATATGACACTGATCCATCGCACCAATGTTTACATTTCAGTTTCTACAGTTTATGACAGAGAAAAATATTTGACAATACCGAGTAACTAAACTGCACGCAAGGAAAGACAGTGATCCACAGTTCTGAGTAATATCAATTGCAAGCTCTTGAGATGAACGTACATAAGGAATGAACTTGACCTACCAGGTTTGTAGTGAACCTCCTCCACGTACCACATGAGTACTTGCGCAGAACTGCATTGTTTAATCCTTTTTTTCCCCCAGATTTTGAGCTATTGATGCTTCAGTTTTCCACCCTCAAAAAGAGAGTGGCTTTTCCCACTCTCATTGGAGCATTTTGAGGATAAAGACAGCATAAATCATGGAATATTCCGCAAGGGCTGTGATGTGGCTAGACAGAATAGATCGCTTTTTTAAATGCCAAATAACCAATCATTTATACAAAGGGTCTCACCATCAACTCTGTAGAGACACGTCCTAGCACACAGCCACATTATATATTTGCCTAACTAACCAGCTGGAGAAGAACACAGCAAGGTAATGTATGTCTAAGGGTAAGGCAGAATGCCGAAATTAAAATGAAAGGTTCTACTGAACCTGGAACCATTATATTTCAGACTAAGGGAAGCATGTTTCTAGATAACCACTTTAAAATAACTGATGTCCTACTCTAAAGTCTAACGAAAGGTTGAACAAGTGTGTGCACATGAGAACTGCCTAAGGCCTATCGTCTTCAGGCCAGGGACCACCTGGGTATGAGAGAAAAACAGCTGGGCCACTTACCTTGCCGTCAAATTTTGAGTACTCATTGAAGGGGTTATTCAGCTGCAGCGGACACTGTTCAAGTCGCACAGACAGTATTGACTGCTTCCCAGAACATGGAGATTTTACTCTGAAATTCTTTTTTTCAAATAGTGAGCTCAGCTCCTCTGCTGTAGATCAGAAAAGAGATGAGAGCAGTTGTACTAGGAGATGTACAGAGGGTACTGTTTACCACAGAAAGATAACGTAAGAAGGAGAAGAAAATCAAATGTATAAACCAACAAACGCTTTAGCGGGGCAGAATCTACCACCACTCTTTCATAGCCCAAAGCTATGAAACCATAAAAAGTCTGGATGATGCTACCGCTTAGGTTGAGGAAAAGATTAATTTTTCCCATATAGAGAATGGAACTGATCAGTAGAGGATCCACTTGAGTCAGGATAAAAATCAAGATTCAAAGAAAAAAAAAAATAAATAAAAATCACACATTCCTGGTCTTTCTGCTTGCCTACCTTTTTCTAAATGAACAGTAAATGCTATGCAAACCAACTGTTGACACATCTACAATACAGCACGCGAAGCATTTCAAACCGAGGTGGCGACACATGACACTGCACTGTAGTACAGGACAGTGCTACACTACCCCACCACTGCACCGTAACGTCGCCATGCCGCCAGCAGGCTTGGGACTACATCTGATCCAAAAGAATAATTTCTTTGGATTTTACTTCTCACGGTAGACTGGATATGGTTTCCTCTCAAAAAAATGCCAAACTTGAAAACACCATTCCAGATAAACAGTCTGGAGAATTTAAAAAAAAAAAAAAAAAAAAAAAAGCTTTCTAAAAACTCAAGGTGATAAGAGTTAGTGAGTTCTTTGTGTGCTCTGTGAAGGCTGATAAAAGACTAGCAAGCAGCTCTTTTTATCTTTTTATATGAAGAGACTGCATAGTTGAATTTCCAGCAAGTTTAACTCAAAATTTACAGACATACTTAAAAAAAAATTAAAAATGAGGGCTTCATATGTTACAAGGACAGTACAGAATCAGGACAGAGCCTGGGGTGCTTTAGCATATCAGTACCAACGGGTCTCATCTGCAAGAAACTGTGAGTGAATCTGGACAAGTTTTTCCCACATCTGCTCTAGGAACCAAGCGCCCCCAAACTCCATCAATCACTACCCGAGAACCAGCACCAGCTCTCCCAGACCAGCTCCGCTCCGCGTTCCTACAGTCGGGTTCTCTCGCCTCTCAAAGATTTACATGTTACTTCTCCAGGGAAATGAAACTGCTCCTGAGGCGGAATGACTGGGGACTTGATCTGCAAGGAGTTGGTTAATTTCTTAAAACGTGAAATTAAAACTTCTCAAATTATAACTAGTCAAAAGCTCAGTTTATTTTTATCAGCAGATTGCCTGAAAATTCAGACAGTTGGCAAAAGTGCTAAATACTGGCACTAAGACAGTCTTGTGAGAGGCTGCAATTAACCAAAAAAGCCTGATTAAATCCTTTTAAAATGTGGCAACTTAGACTCTATTAGGCATTCTGTTTTCTGTAACAAGCTTATATCTGGGGTTTTTTTGTGGGTTTGTTTTGTTTTTTTTTTTTTTTTAAAATCTCAATTACAATTATGCTAGAGTATTACTCTTACCTGGTATTTCTTGGGCATTTGGAAAGTACTTTGTATCCTGGAATTCAATCTAAAGGTTTTATCGGTTCAAGTGCAAAAGCAAGTCTTTTATCTTCAAGTTTTGTCTCTAGGGAAACGTCAAGGTGATTTGTTTATAGTTTCCTTTGTTGGGATGTGCAAAAAGAGGATCTCAGGAATTCTTCTGCATTCATTAGTGCAACATCTGTTTTGCTTTGAGTTTTGCATAGCTTTTACTGAAGTCAAATATCTCACATAATTGAAGAGGTTAAATAACAGTAACTGCAATGAGACTGTAAATTCAGCTGGCTCAGAGTTTTCCTTTTCCAGCAAAATTCATAATTTCAAAAAATTCAACTAATTTAGGAAAATGAATCCAAAACCTTCTAAAGATTTGTGCAAAAAGCTAGAAAAAGATAGATCTTGCATTAAGCATTTTGTCAAATAATTCCTGATAGACTCAGGCTGTGACAGCTCCAATTAAAAATCTTGAAAAGATATTATAAATTCTCAAAGTTCAAGGGAAAAAAAAAAAATCTCATGTTCTTACATTAAATTAGCTTTAATAGTTTTAATTAAGAATTAAAAATTATACAAAGTTTTGCTATTAGTCTATATTACATGTATTTTTCTCCTTTTGTGGTTTTGTTAGCTGTATGAGCTATTCAATACAGGCTGAATGGGAGGCTTTGGAAAGATTCCCTCGATAAATTGCTAATTTACATTTTATATGCTCTGAAATGAATGAAGGTAAGATGTAAATGCAATGCATTATTTCTTGCTTTAATCTAAAAACACCTAGTATTGTATAAGAAGGAGTAACCTTTTGTACATATATCCATATTTGGTTTGTAGGACCCACATAATCTGATCTCTACGCTGCACAAAGCTGAAATGCTCTTTCCATTTTCCAAAAAGAGCCGACGTACAGAAAGGTGATGCGAACTGGTGGCACAACAGGACAAAAACCCCAGACCTGCACTGAGTTGCACTTCCAGTCAGGCAGCTGCCCCTGAAGCAGCTTCATATTTGTTAATCCCCAAACCAACTCCAAACGCATGGAGATTTTCTTTTTCAAGTCCATACACTACAAGCACCTTATCTTTCAAACTCATTCCTGACAACGCAAACAGCTTGTCTCACTACAGTGGATAAACAGATGATGTGTAGAAAATATTCTTTTTTTTTTTTCCCCCCTCATTGCCATACACAAAATAACTCGTCTCTCACTTCCCTTTATCCTGGCTAGTGTACTTCAATTTCTGTACACATAATTAAAAACGGGAATCACAAAAGAATACTCAATTGCCAGATGCCTCAAATGATGACTACTTATCTGCCTGCAAGACAGCAGAAACGCTCACAGAGTTTCTCTGTAGTAAGGCATCTCTCTGGAGGTGGTGCCAGCGGACTCTAACAAAACACCACCTTTCCAGCGTCCTTCTCCTCTGCATGGTGTCAACCACAGGCTCAGCTTTGTCCAAGGCTCAGATAAACACAGTCAGAAGGCAGCAGTCAAATTCCCCCCATCTGAGAAGAGCTATTTCTGTTGTTGCTGCTTTCATACATCTTTTCCAGTAATGCTAAGCTCAAGGAACAGAGCACAGTCTCACAGACCCAGGTGGCGGAGGAAGCTGCAGTGGGTACCCTTCGGGGCTCCTGTTTTTCCTGGCCTCTTCCTACTCTGCTGTTCTTCATGCAAATAGGGGAGAAGCACACAGAATCCCAGTGACTAAGCAGAAGGACAATTAGCTCTGCCAACAGAGAGATACTGAGTGCTTTGAGTTTTCATGTCACTTACTTATTTTTTATTTAATTTGTCCTGCAGCAGGGAGGGACTAATCCATTCAGCTGCAACACCAGCTCATTCTTGCAGAGGGGGACACCTCTGACGCTGCTGGGTGACAGATTATGTCCATCTTCAGGGCAGCACACAAAAGGAACTAAATGTCATGGTGGAGCCCACATGAATAACAAACCACAAAGAGCACAGACCCAGCAGGAAACTGCAGTCTGGGTGCAATTCAGTGTAAAGAGATAGCAAGCAGTATACAGTCAGGGATAAAGAAGAAAAAAGAGAATTGCATCATCATTGGTCAAATGCTATAAAATATTGAGCCAAGAGAGCTGGAGGTTATGGTACATTAAACTTGAAAACCTACAACTCTGCTTACAGAAGTAGAAAAGCAAAAACATTTTAGAATGCATTAATAGAGGTATCAAACACAGCTGAACGCTGTACCAAGGATTAGTGCAACCGTGCTGCTCATGTGAGCAGCTTTGCTCGCTCTTCTAAAAATAAATAAATAAATAGAGTTAGAGAAGGTTCTGCAGATGGCAGGCAGGAAGATACAAGGATTTAGGGGAGAAAAAAAATAAAATAAAAGAAGAGATCATACAGGGACATCAAGATACACACACTTCTTTTGAAAGAGGTAGGCGTAACACCCCATACAATGGTTTCAGTGTGCGTCAAATACAGCAGGAAGAGATACTAGCTTGAGCTGTAAAATGAGAGAATTGAGATAGATTTCTCATTTCATATATTACAATTTAAACTACGTAGAACATCCAGTCACAAATACTTAACAACAAAATGATAATTTTTAAAAAAGCCTATTTTTTTGAGAAATGAGTGATACTAGTTTTTCCGAGGAAAGGCTAGATAAGCTAAGGCAGCATTTATTATGTTTTCATTTAAGTAGATGATATATACACATTATTTCCTAAAATTCTGCCCTTATCTAGAAAAGTAACCACAAAAATATTCTACAAAAGTAATCTCCATGATTCTATAAAAGCAACCTCTGAAAACGTTCATCACATCTGGTACACCAACTGCCACTGGAAATAACCAGAAAGCTGTAAGTCACACAGCGACAACGACCCTGCATTTGGCTTGCAGGCACCTGCCAGTCACCTATACACACAGCAAAGGCAGGTCCTGCTCCTTACACACCCCACCAGAACGCACGAGCTTTACTGTCCCCGTTTCCTGCTCACTGAAACGGTGAGCCTTAGAAGACAATGATGCTACAGGATGACAGAATACACGAACATTGTATTAGTATCTTATACTGCAAAAAATAAAGCAGCCACTCTAGTTAGCTCAGACCAACAAACTAGCTTTTAAACGTTTTTCCTTACGCTGCCTTTATGAACAAGGCAGAAGGCCCCAGGCACAGCTGAAAACACACGAGGCGCCCGTGGCACGGCGTCCCCCGGGCAATGAACCGTGGGAGACACCGACCTGGGAAAGGAAGGTGAATACAGGAACGAGCACTTCCTCTGTGCTCTGAAAGCCTATGTGAAAGTTACAAACTGAAAATGTTGTAACCATAAAACCAGAAATAAAAACAGTAGGAAAAGAGAAGATCTTTTCTTTTTACCTGAGTAAGAAGTATTTCTGTCTTTCCACTGAACATTTTTGCATTTTATTTGATTTTGTCTCTCTTTCCGCAGACGTTCTAGTCTCTGAGCTTGAAAAGAAATATTATAACTATAAGTTTGTCAATGAAAGTTTACTATAAACAAAGACATAATTAACTACCTTTATATGAATAAAGATGTTTTATACTGCATATGTAGGGGAAAAAGTCATAAAATTTTAAAGGTGGCACCCCTGAAAAGCAAATACCAACAAAAACATGAAAATGTTCTTGATTTATAATTGAAATTAGAAGATATAAAACATTAATAGAGATCATAAAGATAGTATTAACATGGAAGAGAATAATAAAATGTGAAAACTTCTGTGATTAATATGACATTTCATTATATAAATCATTAATAACGGTCTTAAAGGAATTTTAATGCACAAATGAACTGAAGTGAATATTACATTACAGGAATAAAATTACTGTTATGAATTACTCTACCCGTTTCAAAAATTAAAGATAAATGAACTCAGACTAGACTATTAAAGTTTTAAATATAAAATCCTTTATCTAAAAATCATGAAAATTATAAAATGTCAAAGCTATATAAATTAGCGTAGCTTTTTCTTCAGTGTGCTGAAACAGTTTATAGGTAGTAAAATAAATGATTTGTATCTTCACAACATTAGTCACATCTTAAAATGAATATAATATTTCTTTACATATATTTTGACTTCATCTTCAAAATACGGTTTGAAAAAAGCCTCAAATAGTCACTGCACCAAAGAATTTACAGGCCAGGGTTCCAGATTAATACCTTAAATTATCTCTGTGTTAACAGCAAGGTGTCTCTCAGGAAAGGGTCAGCTGACCCTGGTAGAAGCTACCCAGGACAACGACCACGAGAAATAACTGATGTTGTGAAGTGTCCACTCAAAATAAGAAAGCAGATTAGACTGGGAAGTAGGACTAATAATGTTAATGACTGAAAGAAACAATTTGCTGGATATATTAGCAATTTTGATGTATTGAGATCATTCATTAACTAAAATAGGTTTGTAGAAGAGATTCTAAAATGCTAAATTACTCTGACAATTTTTAGACAAAATTTGAGTTCCCTGAGCCATTTCACCAATTAAAAAAAAAAGTTAGAAAATATTTTCTATCCCTCTTATTAATACTCTTTTATATTTAGTCTTTGAACCAAATTGTGGACACAGAAGTGAATTTTTTTTCCCCCACAAAAACCTGGGAACTGATTAAAAAAAAAAAAAAAAAAATCCTTTGAGGTTTAACAGTTGTAACAAACAGTTTAAGGTACAAACACAAACAGGGATGTTGATGTCTATTTCCCATTTAAGTCAACATGAGGTTAGTGCCTAAATACCCGGATGTATCTGCTCTTAATGAAATAAGAGAAGATGTATCCCCGCTTATAAGTTTAAATATTGGGTAAAATATTATTGCAGTGTAGATATTTTATTTTGAAAGACAAAACTTTTGTTTTTGCAATTACTGTCCAGACTGCTGCTAAAAATTATCTTCCAAAACCCTTCCTTCCCAAATGGGCCATAAAAAAATATCTGTTAGATTCATACGTAAACAATGGATAAAGCAAAAAACGTAGACTAGAAATGAGAATAATGCATGTTTTATCCTATTTGGTATTCTCACCCCTTGTCAAAACCAACGTACTGAAGCACAATCATTGTCCTCACTAACTCCATCTCCAGCTGAATCACAAGGGTTCATTTACTGTGGGACTGCATTATAGCAACTCCAAATTAGATGGAATTATCAGTACCTATTAGAAGTCTGAATTATTTAAGGTTCATTCCCACTAGAAGCATGTTAGTTTGAAAGCTTTCTGTGTGAAAAATGTCACTGACCAAATGTAGCTCTTGTTTCATTAACTATTAGCAACTAGATGAGCCTTTGTTTCCAGTCCCGAGGACTGGGGGAATTTGCTGCTTTCCCACACACCCGACACCCTACACAGGCCTGGCTCCACTTCAGTTTTTTACCCGCTCTGGACAGAGCAGAAAGAAGGCAGTGAGGAGATGGAGCCCAGAGCCAAAGACCACCTCTGATCCACCCAGGTCCTCTAGAAAAGGAGGAAGAACTCCGTGGCAGATGATCCCCGTGTTCTCCCCAGACATGACATGCAATACCCTAACGTGTCTCACCCACCCCACAGCCCTTTCGAGAATGAGGGGATAACTTTGGTACTAGAATGCACATAGAATTCACTTCCACATTTGCATGCTTACATGAGAACTACCTAATAACCAACACTTCTGTAGTGTCCACAGAGATGTGTTGAGTTTTCTACAGTAACGCATTATTTCTACAATTTATGACAAATTTATTCTGGTAAGGTACTTTATAATGAAATAGCTTTGCAGAAGATAATAAAAAGTTATACTCCACCCAAAAACAGTGGTTGAAGACAGCATAAGCAGAAATAACTCTACTTAGTAAAGTATTAAAATCAGGGAGAATAAAGAAGAGCTTGCACGTTAAAAATGTTGGCCATTACTACCTGTTGATACACAAAATTACACTATATTCTCTTTCCAAATAAATAAAAACCGAAACATTATCTGCTTTGAAAGAACAAATATTCCTGTTTGTGCTAAATCTACTCAGGCAGTTAGGGATTGAGTCAAAAGAAACATCCTTATGTTTGCCCATTTTACGAGCAAAAATTGCAGATTTCACAGTTAATGAATTTTTATACTTATGAGATGTATGAAGACTTTGCTCTATGTATGTCTGTATCTGTTTGTTTCCATCAAGAACTTAGATAAGCACTTGTGTAAAGTAAAAAGGATTTCTACTAAAAATAGTTAACTTTATTTAATTTATTCCTCTTCCTGTATTTCTGAAGAGGGTTTGGTGCTGATAAACTCGCACTCTTTTGTAGGCTTGTTTCCACCTTGCTCTGTTCCAAATCCCAGCCTGACTGCCCTGATAACTGCATCAGGTTCCTGGCGGTACAGCGCACACAATGGAACAGAAAAGACACGCCGGATGAAAGGCAAAAAACTGGCTCCCCAGTGGACTGAGTGTCCTAGCCATGACTTTACAACATGCCACCAATTGGAAACTAAAATGGGTTTCAATCCATAATTTAAATGGAGATCATTCTATCAGTCTACTTGGTGAAATAATCCTTCAGAATTACTTTTTGGAGCAATTATATAGAACTTAAAACTTTGCTTCTCCTTCCTTATAAACTATACCACCAACTGAACTAAACAAGACCTCAAGAACAATGCTAAGCGGCCTAACACACTAAACTTTTCACTGTGCCTTAAAGTCAGTTGCAGCTGTAAATTTAGCTTATTTCCATATCTAACTGTCCATCGCAACGGATCAGTGTCCTGTCTTTTCTGCAACTTTTGACAACTTATTTCTAAGAGGTATTTCAAGATATTCAATACCAGACATTTTACTTCTTAGGTAGAGCAGAGATGTTTTTTTCTGAGCTCTAGGTGGTGTTATAATACCTTCAGAAATCATTTGAAAAAAAAAATACTGTAACACAGAAAAAAGTGATCAGTATTGACCACCTCACACCAACCTTCTCATACACATTTTATATCACAGAAATGTTGTTCATAGCATTCCTCGGGTATAAGAAGAAATCTGAATATCCCTCATATGAAACAACAAATGAGACAGTTTTCTTCCAGTCAAGACAAATTGAGCATATTTTGAAAAGGTGTACATCTTTAAACTTCCCAATTTGGTAACTTCAAGCTCAAGGTTTCTCTCAGAAATAAAACTTCAGGAGACAAAATATAGACAAATCATTCACTTCACTGGCTCACATCAAACTTAATTTCTCTCTTTTATAACAAATAGATTTGATGCCTCACTAGGTAGATTTTCTCAGAAAATAACTATCCTGTGCGAAAGTTAACACCCCTCCAGACATTAACAATAGAAATATCAAAGACTGTTCACGTACTTTGGATTTAGACTTGATGTCTTTACAATTTTTTTTAATACATAAAACTGACTACCTCAATGTTCCTCTGTACATGAATAAGTGAAACAGTAATTAAAACTCAGCTGACAGTATGCTAAAGTAACTGAATCATTACACGTCCTTTTATAAAAGGGTCTCGACATTACAAAAGGAAAAGTTTGACAGATATCTAGCTAGCCATGCTCCAATTTGTCCATGCAAAACAGACTAAGAGAAACTGAATTTAAAAGGCTAATGTTACCTTGCCTGCAAATATCACCTACCTGTGTTCGATCGTCTTCTGATTCCAAAGTCCCAGCTTGAGGTAATATCGACTGATTGGGAATATACATAGCCCTGAGTCTCACCGTTGCTTCCCTGTGTTTCTGAACCACTGTCCCCATATGCTGACGAGGGATTAAACTTCTCCAGGTCAACGTCGTGATCTATCAGGACCATTTCACACATCCCTGTGTCATCACTGGTCACGTGTGACTGTCGAATATGAGCAAGTATAATTGTTGGGTTGTCCAGGAAAGCCATGCTGCCCACCAGTCCGCCTCTTCACTGTACTATCTTCTCTCCATCTTGTTCCATGGACACGTGTACCTAGGAACACAGTGCACACAGCATTTGAGGGGGAAAAAACCCACACACCAAAACTCTGATTCAAGAAGGTTTATGCTATGGATGCACAAAATCTAACTGATGCAGTTTTGTACAGTGCATTATTTTAATTCTGTTCCAGCTTACTTAAGTTACACTGCTTGCTGAGATCCACTTAAAGAACAGTGGGTTTGGAGGACAGCTTGAAATCTGAATGCCAGGACAACAGAACAAAACAGACACCTCCACACAGGTCCCAGTACTCTACAACAAATGGTTGCTACAAGGCAAAATACTCTAAGTACTACACATAGAAGGACGGAGAGGAAATACACAAAAGAAACAGCTGTCTATTCAAATTAATAAATTTACAAAACCAGATAGGGTTTTGAATTTCTTTTCACCCATCACAACAGTGTGTTACAGTCTGCCTTCTGCCTCAACATACCAACTCTTTGATTACTTTATTATAGACTCGCTTCAGGTTTTGTATTTCCAGGGAAAATTTTCAACATGAAGAATTAGTATCTCAGGGCAGAATACTGAACATCTGCTGCTGCATGGCGCTTCACATGGGGCAACTGTTGTAATACAGAAAAAGCTCTATGATCATATACCACACACCTGAATTCTTAAGCACTTCAACAAGAGTAATTGCCACTTACCTAAAATATTTCATTCAGAGTACTCAAGCACCCTTACAAAATGAAGTAGAGGGTAAAAAGGAAAAAAACCCAAACACAAAACCCAAACCACACTCAAACTGTTATCCTGTTCTACTGTAACTGTGGATTTATTGTCATGTTATTCTAATTCAAGTCTGGGCTGCGCCTGAAAGGGGCAACTCCATGATCCTGCCCGGCCCTGGTCAGGTATTTCCACCACCTCCCAAAGGCTGGCACTAGCACTGGTGCAGCTGTGAGGAGAGATGGGTCAAGAAAATGACCTGCTGAAAATAACCTGGAAAGAAAGAAAAAAAAAAAAATTCCTGATCTTCAGGCTGATTGGTTCACCAGTGAACAGCTGCCAGAGCACCAGTACCACCATAACACAGGCAGCAGGAATATCAAAAGACAGAGGAGAGCCGAGGTTCCCCTTTCAGCAGCACTCCCAGCTGGCTCAAAGCGACCGTGAATCCTCAGCCCCAGGAAAAGGAAGTTTGGTGGGGATTTTAAATCTAAGCTCACAGAGAGATGCAAGTCTAGACGTACATTCCAGAAGTTCAAAATCCCCACTGCTTTTCTAACCATTCGCATAGCTGAGAAAATACCCAACATTTTAATATCAGCTATGGAACTCAATGTGTTTAGTTAGTGTTCTGAACATAGAAACAACAGCAAAAAAAACCCCTATGACTGCTGTTTGCTGAAATTCTGTCAGCATAAACAATTTTAGATCACACAAAGTTGTATCCCATAAAAATGCAGTAAAGGCAGCTGGCCTTTTCCTGGCAGATTTTAATGGAAGAAAGTGAAAGGAAGCATCAGGCAGGCTTGTTCCCGGACCAGCAAACACATTTCATCATTTCCCCTGTACGCGTCCAAGGGGAAAGGTGCATTAATGCATAGAGCCCCACAAAGCAGTTTCTGCATTTAAACAGCTGAAAGCAAAAATACTGCTTTATTTGGACACTCATCTAATCATGACAAAAGCAAAATTTTGAAGGTGTATTGTAAATTGCAAACTGACCATCTCCACCAGTATTCTCCCCACCACCAAAGATCAGCAACTGCCAAGTAGAACATTCAATAAATAGAGATTTACATCCTTCCTAATTTTAGGCTTTTTTTTTGCTCCCCTGGCCACAAATATTGCGATTTATTTTCTGAGAGACTATGTCCTTTCTGCTTTAAAAAACAGAGACAAATTCAAAAGTATTATATTAAACAACAGACCCAGCAGCAAGAAGGAATTCAATAAAAGACTGGTATAGAAATAAAACTGACATGCTGCTTGTTATTAATACACTGCTCCTACCATATATTTTAATAAATTATGCTCTTAGCTAAATACGCTCCATCAGTATCCTTGGAGATCCTCGAAACCCAATTGGATGGGCCCCTGAGCATCCTGCTTCAGCTGGCCCTGCCCGGAGCTGGGACTGCATCTCCAGAGGTCCCTGCCAACGCTGTGACTCCAAGTTCTATTTTTTATTTTCTGACTATTTCTATTACAGAAAGTAGGCCTGCTCTCCCTGAAGGAGTTCTCATTGTCCTCAAAGCGAGAGGCTGTAAGGCAAATACCCTGCCGTAAGGTAACCCTCTCCTGCCTGGAACGTACGCCTTAGAGGCCTTTAAGCCGCAACAGCATGAGGAGCACTGTGAGGCTTCGAGAACACAGACACAGCTAAGTACGCAGTGCATGGATATTTTAAAAAGTGCACTGGGAATGTTCTCTAAACTTAATTATTTACACACCGCTTATTAGAAAAGGCCATGCTTACATGCAAGCAACGAGAACTTGTTTAAATAAGCAACCGCCTTAGGCTTCTAGAAGGTCTGCAAACTCCCAATCAAAAATTACTGCTGCCCCATCAATGTGTCATATAAATGTTGGCATCTTAATTGTGTATTTATAAGATTGTTAATGGTTAGTTAATTTACCTCCCACACTATTATTGTACTTGAAATGATTTAACGTCTGCTAAGGGAGTTAACAACATGTAACAGCAGATGCGAGAATTCTACCTTTATACTCCACACCCCGACTTCACGCCATTAACAGTCCACGTGCTAAATTACCCTCGCTTCTTCACAATTTTACACATGCAATCACTTTTCTCATAAATATGAACAGTTAAAAATTGCCAGATATCCTATTTCAAACTCTAAAGTTTAATTCAAACACATTTTTTCTTCCTCCTCTTCAGAATTTTCAAAAGGATACATTAAAACCCATTTATCCATAAATTAATGTTAACTGAAAATTCTACGAACAGTTAAAACATCAAAAAAAAAAAAAAATCAGGAAACAGTTCAGATCCCAAAATTCAGTTCAGATTTTTATGCCAAATTTTTGTAGTTGTTATCTACGCAGTTCTAACTGGCTCCTCCTTCCGCTAAAGGCAAAACACAGTTAGACGGCACAGACCTGGTCTGAGGAACAATGACCTCACCTCTAATGAAGTAAAAGCGTTCAGAGAAGCAAAGTTCAATTTTGCACACCTTTACATAAATACCTTGAAGCCTTCATGCCATCAGTTTCAGCAAAATTACAGATACAAGATCAATTTCTAGATCTACTGAGATTTGTCAGCATACGGCCTCTTCTGCATTCCTTGTGCCCACACACGATTAGCACCTCCACACGTAGCAGCTGAATTTAACGGAATCCAGGGACTTTGAGCATCAGCAACTTATACATTCTTCAATCATAAATGAAAAACCTTGTTAATTTAATACTTACACTATATAAACATTGTACTACTATTAAATAAACTACTTTGCAGACAGCTGTCAAGCACACTCTATGGGAACACTGAAGACGAAGAGCAACGTGAAACCTACGGAACCGTAACAGTATCTGTGTAAGACACGAAATACAGGTTAGCGCTGCGATGATGTACTACGGATTGGCAAACACCGGCCATGATTCATCACATAGGTGGACAGAGCTGAATCAGCCCTTCATTTTCCTCTTGATCTTTATTATTCATCTGTCTGTCTTTCTGCGCATTATCTAACCAACACCCTGGATATGGATGTCCTCTCTCACCTTCTCCTTGGTTTCACCACTGGATCACTGAAGTGCCCTGAAGAGCACGCGGAGCGCAGCCCCCCATCAGTCTTGTGCGGTTGCAGAACATCCTCAAAGATGTAAAATTGCACCATCAAGAGGCTGAATGCCTTGGCAGGTTTCACAGGAACTTGGTAGCAAAATCATACAGCTGGATCTCAGTCTACTATTTTTATCAGAAGTATTCCTCTTCCAGTAACCCACTGCTATATTTATGGCATCCACAGACTTTCACAGCAAGGGAAGCAGGGCTGTTATGCAGATCAACCTCATTCATAATACAGCATACAATAAGTAATGCAGAACATCCTCACAAATTATTCAGCTTCCAGCAGGTGACACAAAGGCCTTGAAAAGAGGCTCAGCAGTTACACAGGCTATACCTTAAACATACAGATGAACACATCCGAATTTGGGGAGGCAACTTCATTGCTACAACATATCAAGTGTTCTCTGACCCTCTGGCTTACCTGACATACTATATTTATCTAAATAAAAGGAAGATTTTCTCACTTTCCTCTTTCCCCACCGAAACCCCCACACACACCTCCAAAAAACAGTCTGGTTTATATTCACATATCATCCTACATCAGGTGTCAATGAGACATCAAAGCGAGTGCGAGATAAGGGGAACGGACAAGCTAACCACACACCTCTTAAGATTGCCATCCTTCCCATCCATCCTACCAGCCCGCCCCACATCAGCGCAGACAACAGCAGGCACAGCTGGAAGCGTGGTATTGCTGCTCCGGTGCTGAACCTCACGGACTTGTGGGACTGCAACCATGTGCCAGCCTGTTCTTACCGCTGTTTTCAGAGGAAAATGTTTGACCTTGAGCATGAAATAAATGCTGAGTGCAGGCTACCTTAGTTTTGGGAAGATATAGTTATTTTGCGTGGAGTTTTCCGATTTGTTTTAAATACACACAGTTGAATTTGACAAAATCCCTCCCTTCCCTGCCCAGGGAAAGGCAGCTCACCACTACACTACGCATTGGCAGCGACAGCTGAGGTTGGCCACGATTCACACCTGCTCACGGTGGGGCAGGACCCCTGAGACTGCCTTGCACTACACCCCAGCCCTCCGCTCCGCTCCCCCCTCTCACCTGCAGGCTCCTTAAGCATCTTCTGGTGGAACTATGGACTTCGCTTGGTAGAGTGGGACTAACGACAACAGGCACGCTTTCATGTGCCGCACCTGTCCCTGCGAGGAGTTTACAGACATTAGGTTAAAAACTTATGGCTCCACCAAACACAAGCTGGTTATCACTGCTCACCTTCGATTTAAGGATGATTGTTCCTAAAATTGCAACCTAATGCCACCTTTTCATGACACGCCATAACTGGTCAAAATATAACAAATATTTTCCTCACAGAAGATTTTTATATTTATGCCTTCCATGCTTCAAAATATATTACACATGGAAATTTGCTCATAGGCCTCTAAATAAGCTAGAATAAATGATAAAAATTGGAGAAAGCTGTGAGCAACTAAAAATGTCCTGCTATAGGAAAGAGCTGCAACTTTGAAATCCCACCAATTTTAATGGGATAATGTTATGAATGCTTCTGTTCAAATGGCTAAGAACAGCTGTGAGCTCTCCACAAAACTCCCGAGCCAATTCCTGCAAGGTTATTTTGTGAGAAGTGAGGAGGAGGAAAAATATTTTTTTTTTTCAGAAGACAATATGTTTAAATCGACTGTCCTCCTGATAATAAACAATTAACAACCTACTCACTGTGAACAAAAACATTCCAGGCAAAGATGCAACTTCTGGAAGGTACAACCTGGATCTAAACTAGTTACTAATAATCGCAAAATACAGCGGGCTGCAAGAATTATATAACATTACAGGTCATCTTCCTGCTCAAGGGCTTCCACAGCCGCTGGACTTAAACACCTCTCTGACTCTTTAAAGTGATCTTAAAAACTAATGAAAAAAAAGAGCAGATTAGAATGAAAAACTGATTTCTCCCCTCCCCACGTCATATAAGCTGGAATAGGACAGTGTGAACATACTTCAAAATTTATGATTCAGGTTATATGAAATAATTTCACAGTTAACTTCCGTCTGCAATTGCAAAAGAAATGGCTCTGGTTATCTGCATTTGCAGCAGTACAAATAATCAAACTCCTTGAATTCCAGACAGACTCCTGTGCACACAGGATAAAGGAAAGTGCACCACAACATATGAAAATTCAAGTTTATGTTTCAACAAAAGCTCAAGTGGATATAAGAATGAATACTTATCTAGAGAAGCTGTCACTCATGCTTTGGGTCCTATCATTAAAGAGGAAATAATCATTTAAAGTGGCGCTCTTCCACACGTGGAACTGGAATTTGAAAGTTATGAGGAGAAAACACTACATTACACACAACTTCCAACAAATTATTTGTTAGTTTTCAAACCTGTAAATCAATCTGGCATCAGCTATGTATTTCTATATTTAGGAACTGCGTGGAATTTGGCTATATTTTTGTTGTCATACCAATCAGGATGCAAATTATACCAACACCGATATTTTAATTATTGAGCGTTAGGGAAGGAGGGAGAAAATACTGGAGTACGTATGGAAACTGTGTACTCTCCTCTATTTGTTTCCTGATCTTGTCAGATCTTCATTTAATTGTAAACAAGTTGATTCTCAGCTAACCTGAGCTATCTCACATCAAGATTTTAAGCAAATAAATAAGTATTAAAAAATGCAGAGATTATAAATTAGGGCAGACAAATCTGTATCTAGACTCGCGCCTGCAAAGAGCATTCTATCAATATACTGAAATGCTAATCTCCTAATTAACAACCTAATTAGGTAATTATGGCTTTGCAGAGGGATGCCTAAATGAAATATGACAACATGGTCACCTCTTTATATGGCACCTGTGGGCCTTTTCAGCTGTCACCGCAAAGAGTGCAATATCAATTTGAACAGATGACAAAGTGTTGTCATTTTTCATTCTGATATTGTACTGAACGGTTTGGATAGAAGCAGTTTAGAAAAGCGGCATCTTGCCTGGTTTTTGCCTAATCTAAATATGTGCAAACACTTTGCTTAATTTTTAATGTCGATGATTACGCTTATTTTTTCAAACAGGCCAGCCAGCACTACGTCATACACACGTTACGTCTGCAACGCCATACTGCGATGGCCCACCGCACTGGGAGCCCTGGTACCTGATTTCACAGTGTGTGTTCATCAGAACTTACTATCCAGAAAAAATATGAGTATGTCAGTTCATTTTTAAGGCTTAACTGCCGATTTTAAAATAACAAAACAAAAGCAGAGTACCTTATGAATAACACATTACAATTTCTGTTTTATTTTTACTCCTGATGAACGCTTTTCCGGAAACGGGGAGCAGTCGTCACTGTCCGCGAGCGGGTGAAGCTGGCTGCTTTGCTTGCACAGAAGCTGGAAAGGAATACTTTCCACAATACTTTCAACAACAGCAGTGCACTTTTATAGGGAACCATGATTTTTCACTCACATGGCTGAAGTGCTTTAAAAACAATTTGCTAACCTTTAACGCTCCTAAGATGAACAAATAAAATATCTACTTGCAAAGAGGAGGACAAAAGCGTAGGCTCAGACTGCTCAAATATTAGCCTAGAACTTCTATTTTGCCTTTTCTCACTGTGGTACTCGAGAGTCTAAGAAACCCCATAGATTTTACAAACACCTATACAAACTTAAATCTTTAAAAAAAAACAACAAAAAAAAACCAAACAAGAAATTGTTGACATTTTACCTTTTTCTGTCTGTATAATATTGAGAGAGACGTCGCATTGTTTGGGATTTCCTGAGCAAGACTCACCAGCTATGTCTACACAGCAGTTGGTAAGTAAGCATGGAAGTATGGCACTATTCCCAAATCGCCTGTATTTCTCGCTTTGGAAAGCCTGCCTGGATGTGCTGAAGCCAAACCTGACTGGAAGGTGTTTTAAGCACGTGACAGTCCCCAGCCTTAAACGCTGGCTCTGGGTGGACCCAGGAGAAAGCTCAGAGGCTCGCTGTAGGTCCAGCCAGCCCAGGGGATCCTCTGCGCAGCACTGCGGAAGTACCACAAACCTGCTGGCTCCTCACCACTGACGGGCGGTTGGGTTCATCCAGCCTGTGCATCAAACCAGCAGATACCAAACAAACAGTTTTGTGTTTGTCATTTTTTTTTTTCAGTTTGCTGTCATTCTGTTTCTGATCGCATGAAAATATTTTTATTGCATAAAAAGGTTGATCATAATCTTATTTTTTTAGAATACAACGGGGTGCAAGCTGCTTCCGACTTCACAAATGCTCCTAAGGATACTTAAAAAACTCGCGAGACTCAAAGCCCCTCCGGGACTCTACGTCCAATGCAACCGGACGGATTCACATTCCTTCAACGACAGATGAATCTCCCTTTCCTCTAGCTTTTAATTTTGGTCTTGACAAATTTTTAGTCTGCCTCCTTCAAGAGCACAGAAAACATATTCAAGGGGCTTTGTTTTGCCTTCAGAAGAACTGATTTAGATACAATACTTCCCAAGCAATAAGGAAACAAGGTAGGGATTACCCTTGTGCTGTGTTGTACAAGAAACTGAGCTTATAGACAACGAACAGCTAGGTATCACAGTTTAATAAAGCTTCTCAGCAGCACACACAATTGATATTAAAACGCATGCTGGCATCTTTGTTAGGGGTACTAACAGAAAAGCCCTCACTTGGTCACTTCTGATAAAAGAATCGCTGCTTGCAAAACCTAAGGCAGCAAACTCGCTGCCAGGCACATCTCAAACATACAGCGGTATCACACCCACAAACCGCCACAAAACAAAGTCTGCAGTACTGACGCCCCTGCAACAGCATTCTGCGTGCTACCTGGGCCAGCATTGCCACATTTCTGCTTCCACACCCCTGCACCCCACAGCTCACAGCCTCTCCCTTCCAGAAGGGAGAAGGGAAGAACTGCAGAAATCCCCGGCTCTCCCTCTCCCTTCCTCAGCGAGCGCCCCTGCTCCATCTCCAACACAAAGTGCCAAACAGAGCCGCTGCACTGCTGTCAGGGGCGGGCGACTTGCATCCCGTTTATTTGCTGGCCCATTTGTTAACACAACTGACCTTTCAGTACAGGCGTCTATTTCCCATGCTCACGATTTAGGAAGGCTGGGAAAATTTGTGCTATGGAATGCATGACACACAGGTCGTTCTGCCAAGCTGCTTCACCTGCTGAGGCCTTTGCTGATCAAAAGGGAAACCTACACAGGAACGCAGCTGTCAGACACGTTTCTTATTTGTTGCAACCGGGTGAAACAGTTAAAGCGATAAACAAACGATGAAAGGGTGTACTAAGAAAGACCTGACACGTGACCGAGAAAGAAATGTACTAAATCAGTTGTAATTCACTGCTTTAGTTATTTCTGCACAAGTCTATATGTAGGCAATGATCTCAATTTTTTTTTCAACTAACCCAAAAAAGTGACCGTGAACAGATTTGTTCTGAGTTAAAAAAAAATAACTGAGAGAGTTTAACTCCCAACCTTTTATCTACCTGATAATCCCCTGAAACCTCAAATCATGTAGAACATACTCAAAATCCAAGCTTGGCTCTAGCATTTCTCATTTAGACATCGCTAAACTTCCACTGACACTGAAATCAACTCTTACTGTTGTATCTCCTAGAAACCACTTCTCGCTCCCTCAGCAATGTTCCTCCGGTGAGAACGCCAGTTCTGTACCAGCACTCACGTGAAAAAACAAGAACGCAATCCAGCAACACGTTCAGGTGTGATCACGCTAAAAGCGCTCATCCTGCAAACGCCCAGGCGGTCACAGCAGAAGCGGCCAAGAGACAAAGTCGCGCAGTGAGCAGTCAGTAACTCGCACGATGTGACAGCACTGGGCAGCAGAGACCCCGAGGCAGGCTGCGGGCCTCCTGCCCCGCAGCAAGCGGGGAGCGCTTCCAGTGCAGCCCCCGGAACTCCCCTGCCTGTCTGCCCGCTTTACCACCTGCCCGGTTCCAAGACCCGAGCCGTACATTCCACGCACCTGTTTTTCCCCTCAGCCTTTCCCCTCAGCCGCTCATTCGCCCTGTCCCGCCTGCCCTGAGTGCAGCCCCCCCAGACTCCGCCTGGCTCCGCCGCGGGCCGCGCCCCCCGCCGGGCTCCCCGGCAGCGGCCCGGAGCCCCCGCGGCAGCCGGCAGCCCGCTCTGCGGACGCCCGGGGCGGCCGCTGGTCCCTTTACCCTGGGGAGCATCTCTCCTGCCCTGCAAGGGCTCCCGCTTCGCTACGACAGGTTCCTTCATCCCGCAGAGCTGCCACGGGCTTTTCTGAGAAGAAACAAAGGCGGGGCTACAGCCTGCAGCGCGCTGCCCCGGTCCGCCAGCGGGACGCCCCGGGAGAGCGGCCGGTACCGGACAGACGCTCCACAGCTGGGCCGCCCCCCTGCGACACCCACCGCGGCGCTGGGGCCAGGACCCCGCACGCCTCCGCACTTACAGGCTTCACCGCCGGGCCGCTCCGCGGGGCCGGGCCGGGCGCCGCCTCCTCCCCCGCCGCTGGGCCGCGGCAGCCGCTTCCGGGGCCGGAGGACGCCGCGGCACGGGGAGCGCTGGGCCGCGCCGCGACCCGGAAGCACCGCCTCCGGAAGTGAGGCGGCGGCGGCGGCACGGCTGTGCGCGTGCGCGCGCGGCGCTGCGGCGGGAGCGGCCGGGTTGGGAGCGGCCGGCGTCGCGCAGGGCCCCGCACCGGGCCCCGCACCGGGCCCCGCACCGGGCCCCGCACCGGCCGCGGGGAGCGTGAGCGTCTGTGCAGTGGCGCGGTTGTACAGGGAAACGTGCGCGGTCGGTAAAATCTTTCATAGAAACGCTCAGAGAGCGTCGCGAACGTCAGAGTTCTGAGTGAAGAGAACTGTAGTTCTGTAGAAACGCAGAAAATGTAGAAAATGAAGCGTGGAAAGCTCTCAGCTGTGCTTCTCATCACAAACAGGGTGCTTTTCCGATTGAGATTATACCGGCTTGCTTTACAAATTCCCTCATTTGTTTAAAACACCGTGGGACTTGTGTTTATTTTGTGGTTTTAAACCAAACCCTCCACATAGCACTCGGTGTGCACGCATAAACAGGACGCGTTTGAACAAAGAAAGTTATTAACAGTGCAGTTAATTACTGGCTTTGCTTGAAACCATGAGAAATGCCCGGCTGGGTTAGGCCAGCGCTCCATCTCACTCGCGTTGCGTCTCCAGCGCTGGGGCCAGCGGGCGCTGCAGGGAGTGAGCAGGTGAGCCCGACCGCGCTCCGTGAACTGCGAACTGCCGCCAGGAACCAGAGGTGTTACCGGGCCCCCCCAGGACTCGTTCTCCTGCCAGTGTCTGCTTTTGTGTCGTTCCTTTTGAGTCCTGCTGATGCAGCCTGCCTCCACGATCTCCTGCGTAAATAATGAGACAGCGGTCTCTACGCAGCGGTCTCTGCGCAGCTGTACACACCAACAAAAAGCAAGCGTGGAAAAGGACAGTACGGGAGGACTGTGCAGAGCCTTATACAGAGCGCCAGCAAAGGCACCTGAGCAGAGACAGGTGTCCGAGCTGTGAAGAGCAGATAATAGCGGCTGAGTGAAGGCAGGGAGCTGGAACTGCCCTAGAAATGGCGATCAGAGGCAGCGTCCAGGCATAGCCACGGGGCACAGCAGAGCACAGGGATTCTCCAGCAGTCATCTCATGTTGGAATTACTTGACTGATAAACCAGTAGAAAAAAATAACCCAGAAGAGCAGCTTTCTGCTGGTTTGGTGAGGTGAACTGAATCACCATGGAGTGAGACGAGTACCAGAGCCAGCAGAGGGATATGCCATCCAGTGTGTTTCAGTGCCAGGTGGCCACTAGAACTGCTCATCCCTTCTGGAAAACTTTGCCCTCAGTAGAGAAATGCACACTCATCTGTGAAATATTCAAAATAATAGTAATAGAAAGTATTTTTGGAGCAGCATTCTTAATAAAGCTGGATGATGCTACAAACGCATGTGTTCAGACCAAAAAATGGTGCAGTAATCAAGAATGAAGACAATTAGAATTTGAATAAGCATACTAATTGCTTGGAGGGACAGTAAAAGCGTAGTTATGTTGACCAGAAGTAATCCACAGCAGTAAAATGTAACCCCTGTGAGATGTGGTTAAGGGTTCCCAGTCAAACAGACGACACCCAAGTTACGCTCCTGAGTGAAGGTACGACGATGGTGATGTCAACCGTGATTGAGAGAAGAGGCAAGCGGAAGCCAAGGAGAAAGATTAAGAGCTCTGTTTTAGCCACACTGAGTCAGAGTTGTCAGCCATACATCCATGAAATGTCAGGGACGGGGCTGAGATTTTTGTCTGGACGTGACTTCCTTCAGCTGAAACTGTCCATCACAGATAAAGTACGTACAATGCATTAAATACCATTTCAGTTGCTACTGTGGCTGTTTATCACCATGCTACAGGTGGCTTTCCCTTCCTTGAGAGGTCTCTGTAGCAAAAGTTTTGTTACACACTACTCAAAATGTGAACAACATTGATCAGAAGTAAAGTAACTTCCCCTATACATTGGCGTGGGGCAGGTGTTCTACGTAAGAACAATTTGGGGGGGTGGCAGTGATCTAAAGATAACCCCTTTATAGAATGAAGTCTTAATTATTCTTGAGATATACTTTTTGCTCTTTACACTTTTGGTAGTCTATGTATATACACAAAAACATAGATTTTAAACTAAAACCTGGCTCCCGAAGCGGCCCCCTATAAAGCACAGCGTCTGAGCCAGAAATCCGCTCCGAGGGCCCTTCCCTGGTGGCGGGGCCTCCCTGCTGGGAACGCGCTCGGGGCACGGCCACCTGGGCCCGGGCCCCGGCCTCTCCAGTGCCGCGCCCCCTCTCCACCGCACGGCCGACGCACCCGGGCTCGCTGGCGCGGCGGGCCGGACCCGGGGGCGGCTCCCAGGCCGGGGCCCGCCCTCCCGGCCCGGCCGAGCGGCGGTGGCTCCGAGAGGAAGCGCGAAGCCCGTGCCGTGCGTTACCATAGCAACGGGAGGGTGGGACCGCAGCAGCGGTCGCCCTGGCCACGTGACTGTTCGAACAGCCCAATCAGAAGTTTCTCAGCCGGGGGGCGGGGCCTGCGCGGGAGCAGGCGGGCGCGGCACCTCCTCTCGCACACTGAGTGGTCAGCACCGCCACCGCCGCCTGCCCTCGCGCGCTGCGATTGGCCGCAGCGCCCGCCGCTCTGTGCCGAGACCACGCCCCCCGCCCCCCGGGGAACGCCGCCGCCGCTCGGCCCGGCGGGAGGGCGACCCCGCGGAGCCGGACCCGTGAGGCGGGCGGCCCCGGGCGGGGGGGCGGCGGCGGCGGCGGCGGCGGCCCCGCCCGGCGGGGAGGGCCGGGGCGGGGCGGGGCGGTGCGGCGTCCCGCGGGAGGGGCGGGGCGGGGCGGAGGGGCGGGGCGCGGCGGGCTCCGCGTCCCTCTCGCGCGCGGCCGCTCGCCTCCTTCACAGGGTGACACGTCTGCGGTGAGTGAGTGGCGTTGGCAGGCTGTCAATCCCTCACCGGAGCGGCCATCAAACAACATAAAACACACACGGGCACCGGGCGGCGGGGCTCATAAATTCCAGCGGGCTGATATTTTTGCACATTGCTTTGCAGAGAGTGTGTAATTAATTTTTTTTTACAGTTCTTTCCCCGTTATTTCCGCTCTTTTCTTTGCACAAGTTCAAACTTTTGATTGCTGCCGGTTTACCCCCGTTGCACAGACTTGGGATCATTTGTTATTTTTAGGGGGGGAGGGCGATTAATTTTTTTTTTCCCCTCTGTGATTGTGTTTTCTTGGCTTTTTTATGTTGCAATTTGGGGGTGGGGGTGTTCGCCTGGTTTGTTGTGGTTTTTGCTGTTTGCCACCCTCCTAACTTCTTAAGGATTTGAAAGCGAGTTTTTTGATTTTCTATTTTTTTTTTAATTTTGCCTTTTTGCAAAGAAGATTTTTGGACAAGTGGGAAAGACATAAAAAGCAACAATAAAAATTAAAAAAGGAAAAAAAAAAAGCTTTGGAGGAAGGTTGTACCAGGAAAACTGCAAAGAAACCTTATCAACTCATTTATCCAAGCCACCAATATGATGATGATGAAAGAAGACTGTAACTAAAGAAGAGAGTGATTTACTGCACTGGGAAGAAGAGAGTGGAATAAACAGCAGAGATCCGGTCAAAACACAAATACTGATTTTTTTTTGTTGTTGTTTTGTTTGGCTTTTTTTTTCCCTTTTTTTTGTTTTTTTTTTTTTTGGTGTGTGTGTGCAAGAGCGAAATAAGGAGTCAGGAACTGAGACTGACCTCCGGAGCCAGAGGCTGGTGGGCGCCTTCTCTCTCCCCGACGCCCGGCGCTCCGCCCGGGCCGCGGCAGGAGGGATGGACGACCAGTCCAGGATGCTGCAGACTCTGGCCGGCGTCAACCTGGCCGGACACTCGGTGCAGGGGGGCATGGCCCTGCCTCCTCCCCACGGACACGAAGGGGCAGACGGCGACGGCAGGAAGCAGGACATCGGCGACATCCTCCATCAGATCATGACCATCACTGACCAAAGCCTGGATGAGGCACAAGCAAAGTTGGTTTCGTCTAATTAAACCTTGTCTTTTTTTTTTTTGTCTTTTTTTTTTTTTTCTTTTGGTGTGTGTGTGGTTTTTGTTTCTCTCCTTCCTGCTCCTCTGCGGAGACCCGGAGTCTCACAATTAGAGAGCAACTTCTTGGTGCCGTAGGAGAAATTTCAAGCAGCCGAGGCAAAGCCAAAGTTGCTATTTAATGATTTAAAAAAAAAAACCTAAAAAAAGTATGTGATGCTTATGCCGTCCCTCCGGTGCGCGGGAGGCTGTGGCTGGTCCCTGCCCGGTTCCCGCTGGACAGTGTCCGGTGGACGCCGGCCTCAGAGCCGGTCTGTCCGTCCGTCGGGCGGCTCTGCGCTCTCCCTAGGAGTGCAACTTTCTTCCCTTTTCTTTCTTTTCCTTGTCTCCCTGCTCCCGAAGCGGCGGCAGATGAATTACAAACCTGACAAGATATTGCTGCAGGGGGGGGGGGAGAATAAAAAAAAAAAAACCAAACAAAACCAACAAACCAAACCAAACCAAACCAAAACAAACCCGGGCTGTTTTAAATCACAGTAAATACAAAAACAAAGAATGTTAACTCTGGAAGTCGTGTCCCCCCCTCCACAATCTCCTTAATAAATCAGTTATAATATCGCAGGACGGATGGTACCGGGGACAAGGGGAGGGGGGGGGTGATTTATACCCCTCGGTCGGGCGGCATTTGCACAAAGATAATTCGGTATAAAAGTCAGAGGGGATGAGGGAAAGAGAGACCTGGCCCCGCGGGTCCCCCCCTTCTCCACTCTCCGCCCGCCAGCCCCGCGGCCCGGCGCCGGGAGCCACCGGTCGGTGGCTCCCGGCGCCGGGCCGCGGGGCTGGCGGGCAGGGAACGAGGGGAGGGGGACGACGACCCGGGGATCCTTGTTCTCGGGGAAGGCGCCATGTTGTTGAAACGCGGCGTTATAACCGCTTGTTCTCTGCTCTCTTTTTCAGGAAACACGCACTGAACTGCCACAGGATGAAACCCGCCTTGTTCAGCGTCCTCTGCGAGATCAAGGAGAAAACAGGTAAGGGCCGCCCGCGCCGCCGCCGCCGCAGCCATCTTGCGCCCTCCTTCCTTCCACCCGCCGCTGCCCGCCGGCGGGAACGCTGCCGGCTCTCTGTCGCTCCTCCACGTCGCCGAAACGGGATGGCCGGTACCGCCGGCCGCGCTGCCCGCTGGGGTCCCGCCCCGCCGAACTGAGAGGAGCCCGGCGGCCCGTCCCGGCGGCGGCGCGGTCAGGCTGGCCGGCTGTGAAATGGCGCGGTGGAGAATCTCCCGCCGCTCCGCTCGCAGCTCCGGAGGTGCCCCGCTAGCGCCCGGGCGGCCTTTTTTTTTTTCCCGTCAGCGCACTTGGCAAAATACTTGTCACATCCGTGTTGCCTCACTTTTTTTTTTTTTTCCCCTTCCCCCCCCCCGGGTTGCGTAGCAGGCAGCGGGGACGGTAAACTTTGTGAGGGTGCGCGCTGCCCGGGTTTGGGGAGAGCAGAGCTGAGCCCCTGTGAGCAGAGCGGGAGAAGGAGCCTCCCGCACAGCCCCGGGCCGCGGCCGGTGATGGATGCTTTGACCCCGCGTTTGTGCAGAGCGCAGCGAGGCTTCGGTTGCTCTTGGGCGGTGATGTTTTAAATACCAAAAATTTTCATCACAAAAGTACAAAAAATATTTCTTTTCTGCATTAATGCAACGCTAATAAACTCTGTGCTTTTTAAAGAGGCGTTTTAGGGGATTTTTTTGCTATTTTTTTCACATAACTGAATTTACAGATAATTTTTTTTAAAGAAAATTTGCAAAGTATTCTGCTTTGTATTATAAGAACATTTATTATGATCTGCTTTCAAAAAGCAATACATACATTAGCTGTCTTTTAAGCTATATTTACTATTCAATCACATTCCCCTTAATTGCACACTGAAAAAATAAACACTGTAGATGAAAACAATGAATGTGAAATCATTGCAAATCTCAGCTGAGAAGCCTAAAAGTGCACAGTTCTCAGTAAATGATGGTGCTTTATGTCCAAGGGGTTTTTTTTGCTGCCGGGGATCCACTTCAGTTTCTGCTGACAGCTAAGCACTAGGGTATTGACGGTGCTGTGAATATTAAGATTGATTCTGCTTTATATTGCATTATATTACCCGGGATAAGGGGAATGATCCCCCTTCTGCCCTCCCTCCCCACCTACCTACGTTTTGCCTCGATCAGCTCGTAGCCCCTTTCCGTCCTTCTTTGGTTTGGGTTTGCTTTCTGCCTTTCCCTAAACTTTTTGTGTGTCCTGCTCCGGAGCCAACCAAGCAACCTGCCCTCCACGCTCAGACATTTTGCAGCAGGCAGATTTCAATTAAGGAGGCAGGCGTAGGTCTTGCAATCACTTTATTTGCAGAGGGCTTAGCCTCACTGTTTTGAAAGGAAAGTATAGTCAACCACATGTCAGAGGTGAGCTGCGAAGAAAAACCCGAGTCCTTTCAGCAGCGGGGATTACTGGCAGAGGGTGTTTGGTGAGGCCACCGCCGTCTCGGAGGCGAGAGGGAACCTGACAAGAGACTTCGTGGTCTGGGGTGTTTCGGTGATAACTTGTAAGTTGGGATCCTGCCTTTGTGCTGCAAGTAGTCGAGCCAAGTTTGCAAGTTATCTCTGTTTTGAAATAACTGAGAACCAACAAAGAGTGAAAGCGTCCACCTGCCCAAAGGCAAGACCCTGCCAGCCCCAGCAGCACAGGAGGGACAGTATTAATGCATGGGATGATTGATGGAGATGAATCCACACCCCCACCAAAAACCGTTCCCGGAGTGGGACCTTCGCTCAGGGTCTCCCAGTTGAGATTAAATGTCCGTGTAGGCTTTAGTTAGTGTGCTAAAGCAAAGAAAATGTGAAAATAAATTCTGGCATATTTTCTGTAAGCTGTTTTTGTAGGAAACGGCTCAAACAATTCTGAACTGGGAGGGTGAACAGTCGGAGATGCAATTAAAGCAGAGGTCCCCCCCTCCTCCCCTGGTACTCTGCATTGTCTTGTGGTCCGAGTACTTCAATCTGCCTGCAACTGGGTCATGCGCCGGTGTTTAATTCTGTTTAATCAGAACCAAAGTTTACCGTGGTGTTGGCAGTGGGAATTGCCGTGATAGCTTTATCGCTACCTTTTTCTCTGAGGAGGAGAGGTGAGGAGGGAGACTGTAGCCTATACATAAAGTGAAATTGCAATCATGTCTGTTCTGAAATAAGTAATGCAATATTTAAGTCATTTTTATATTGAATTATGTATTTTTTTATATTTTAGTAGTTTTCAGTACAGTCAGTGGGGACTTCGTGAGGCTGGTCATGAGAGAACACGTAGAAGAATCCTCAGTTTAGGCAGAGCAACTCTGTCACTTTCCCGCAAGGGTTAATGCATGCATCACATTTTTAAAAGCCTCTCTCTCTGTCTCACTTAGGGTTAGGAGCTGAAGACTTTTTTTTTTTGTGCGAGGTATTTACCACGTACAAAGCAAATAACTGAGCTTACTGAATTTAGCCTGACATTTCTTTTTTGACATTTTAACATTTTTAAAACTGCTGCATAATACGTTTAAGAGCTTTACAGATATTAATAGATATGTGCATTCTTAGCGGCAACCACAAGGTAGCATGGTTTTCATAAAGAAACTGTCACTTATTTTTTTAATTAGTTCAAAGAAAAATGACACCCAAAGTTCTGTTGAACCCCTCCAATAAAACAGGGAGATAAGCAAGTGAGAGTCTATTGACTCTATTTTGTTGTGTTTCACCCGTTCTCCCGGTGTCGCTTGGAAGTGTTAAAGTTGCATTCTGAATGCGCGCTCACATCTGTTGCATACCTGTGTAACAGTCTGTCTCCTTACGCGCCTGCCAGGAGGAATCAAAACCTGATTTGCGCCTTTGTTTTTTTTTAATAGCTTTTTTTTTACTGGCTAAAAATCCTTCAGATTTGTAGTTTGATTAAGCTTCCATGAGGACGTTGCTGTACCTGAGGTACTGGTTATTCTTATGGAGACAGAAATGAAAATATATTAATTCTTAGAGTCTTAAAATGGTTAGGGAATTGCAATTATTTCCCAATGGAATGACATATTGTTAGGTCCTGGATTGTGTTGATAGATTATTTGGTTTTTTTTGTCTTTAAAAATCATTTGTATAGGTAGGAACACGTTTATAAAAATGTCTGAATGCATGTGTGTGTATGTGTACACGGATACATTTATTTATTTATTTCAGTGAGTCCAGCAGAAACAATGATAGCTGCCAACCAAACCCTAATTTACTGTCACCACAAACCCTAAACAGCATTCATTTACTAGTAAAGCCTAATGGCATACATGATGGTTTGCCAGATTTGTGGCCTTTGTGAGGCTTATAAGCAGGACTGACTTGGGAAGATCATAAAACTTAATGAACTTCTCGACTGCAGGAGGTGTCCGCAGGGGAAGAGAAAGGCCTGCTTGGCTGGTTGGGCTGGTTGAACTATTTTTTATGTCTAAAGAGAGAGGAGGAAAATGTTCATTAGGAATGTTCTCCCCTCATGCAGAGTTTTGTTTGAAAGAATGAAAAAAAAAAAAAGTGAAAGCCAGACAAACAGTGACGTTAACCGTGAGGTTAATTTCTTGCTGTTCCCCATGTAAGCTAAAACCTCTGGTTTTATTGCTGCAACTGTAAATAGCCGTGCGATGCCATTCCCACGATTAAAGGGCTGTAGCGTGCCCTTACATGCTGCAAAGCTCCTTATTGATGAAAACGGCCCAACTCTTATAGGAACGCCCCTCGTCAATATGCTGCAAAATCCGTGACCCGCCTGTTAGGTAACTCCTTGGAGAAGGACTTGCTTTTGCCTTGTCTGCTGGCAGAATTTAAAGTGTTAACCCCTGTCTTCACTATGGCCGTGTAAAAATCGAATCCCAGAACTCTTCCCTTGCTTTACACAAATTTCAACTTTTCAGCGTTTGTGAACTGTTGTTTAGTGCCAGCAACTTGCAGTAAAATATAAAACGCGATCCTCGCAATCCTGCCTGAACACTGAAAGGTGCAAATGGAACAATGAAATGGCGCTGATAGCGTACGGGTGTATTTGTGTGTGTGTAGGTATGTATGTTAGCTGTTTTCTAAATACCAGCTGTGGTGACACCGCTGTTCAGTTTAGCTATTTAAAATATTTATGTGCAGTCCTGATGGTTTTTTCAAGCTGCTAAATACGTGTTTGTTATTTACCCTGACTACATAAGGAAGCAGCATTGTGTATTTACGTGCGTACATCTTTTCTTCAGTTTAAATTGTTTAGCTTTTGTTTCCTCGCTCATGCTTCAGTGTCTGAGATTTTTTACTGAACAATTGGTTATACTTTAATTTATTTTTTTTTTTAATTGTCAGCAAATGTGTGACGTGCAGTAGAATGTTAGGTCACTTACCCTGTCCTTATGGCAATGACATTGCTTTCCTTCACAGACGTCCTTCTAGGAAAAAATGAATTGAATAAAGTATCTTGTTTGTTATTTGGTCATCTGTTTCAAACACAGTCATTATCAAAACTCTCTCTTTGATGTATTTCTGACACGGTACTTCTGTGGTTAAGAAAGCAGGCGGCTGTGGCGATTATTTTCATTAGAGAGATTCGTGTTACTTTGTCTTACAGAACCTGTGACTGCACAGTACCTTTGGACGTTACCATTGTTCGTGCTGCTTGCTATATTTAAATAACAGTCTTCCTGTTGATTACCAGGATCTGGGTGTACAGATTTCCCCCCCACGCCCCCACTCCGTAAAGGGTAAATTTGGACCTACTTGTCAATACTCATTTAAGTGGGAGCAAGGATTTATTTTATAGCTGTTTTTCAAGTCCTTGATTTTATTTTTGAATTTGACACATTTGGTTGCTTATCTGAAAATACTAAATTATGTGAGTTACCATGTGGTGTATTTTAGGATGCTTGTTGTAAGTTAAGGAATTTTTGCATTCAGAGATAAATTATTAAAATAGCATGTAGTGAATGCAAAAGAGGCTTTTTTTTTTTTTTTTACAAGATTTAACACATTTATCAAGCTCTGTTCCTACAGCTTTCAATGAAAAAGTTGTATGATATGGATATTACGCTGTCTTTTTTCAATTTAAATATTGATTTGTGTGAAACATTAATATAATGATATTTGCAGTCTACCGTAGACAAATATAAGCAGAATTAGACATACTAAATTGTTACAAATGTAACGCAATACTTAAATACGTACGAAGGCTGTATTAATAATTGTATAGTGGAGCGCAGAGCCCGGGTTGTATCTGTCGTCTGGTTTTAGAGCGTTTTTCAATTCCTTGCGCATCACGCACACGATGGTTTGATGAATATTTTTATGAATAGCGGGAGTGCGTACTGAATCCGTGCGCTAGCGAGTCCGAGTCAGCGGAGCCTGAGCGGAGTTTCCCGTCCCGGTGTCGGTGGTGGAATTAGATGTAGCTGTTTGTACTCCATGAATTGACACCCTGAGAAGAATGCTTTGTTTGTTTTCTCAGCAGTCATGTTTAATGCTATTCGCTTATCAAGGTGATCAGCATGGTTCAGATAACACATGCCTGACACAGCCTGCCTTTTTTCACCATCATGTTGACCTTTTGTCACATTTGCTTTTCTCTGGTAGGCATTTCATGTCTTTAAGTATGAATGGAGTAAATAATTCACATCAATATTTAATATAAATTATTAAAGTTTCTGTCAGCTCTTATAGTTCATGCTTTTATAAAGTTGGAGTAGTTCATCAGCCAAACAGATGAATTGTGCTTCTCAGCTGGACATTAGAGCTCCTCCATAATGCTGTCTTTACAGTGGAAGTAAACAGGGAATTAAATATGAAGGGAAATGAAGCCTGGGACTTGAACTCTCCGTATTTTTCAATGATGCACATTCTGTAGGAAGGCTCAGAGTGCTAGATAAATATCCATCATAATTTATTTTGCTATTCCCATACTTTTTTTCCCCCTTCATGTTGCAAACAGAAATGTAGAACACCCCGTTGACCCTGGTGTTTTCTTCGACTCTTTGTTATTAGCCTTCCCCGAGCGCTCCAGCCCCCTCCTTGGGCTTAGGGTGGGTGTACCAGTGTTGGGTTTGTTTGTTGGTTTTTTTCTTTAATGTTATTTTCCTGTTTTTAAAGATTGATGGGGAACACTAAGATCATGAGGTCTCAGGGTTTTTTAGTCCTTATTTATAAATTACAGTTTATATTTTGCAAAGTGGCCTGTGATTGAAAGTAGATTCTGAAAATATTTTTAAAAGAAGAAACGGTCTCCTGTCTGCTGTAACGCATTTACTGCTTCAGGAATTGGATAAAAATAGCATGTTTTGCATAAAAGCATATAGTAAAAGTCATTATGCACTTTAATTTTATTCTATTTTAGGTATTTTACTTTAAATTCTTTTGTTAATGATCAATTCAATGCACGCTGCGCCGTCACACGAACTTGTAACAATATATGAATCACTGAATATCACGCGTCCTACAAATCAATCACTTGGAAAGGGGGGTGGGTTTGTACCGTGTGTTTACAGGTCAAAACCTTTTGCTATGCTTAAGTCACACATCAACATTTAAAGCTAATCTTTCATTTCTCATTGTCCAGCAGGTAGCTTTTTTGTATATTATTTAATTTTTAATTATTTATTGTAAGTGGAAAGTGGAATTTAATAATACTATCCTGATTGCTTTTTTTAGAAGAACAGCGGTTTTCCAGTATATCCTGTTGTATATGATCGGGTCAATGAGAGCATCTAGAGATCTTCAAGTATACAATCTAAATTAAGATTCTAAACAGGCATTACAGATGCTGGTAACTTTGGCAATTATCATTTTGTTTGGTGAACAGTAGTAAAACAGTGTGCGGTAAAAGTGTTTAGAGAGAGAGGATAAATAAATTGAACAGTTTTGCAATGCAAAGTGGTTTGTGGTGTTTTTGAGGATTTCTTGGCTCTTGCTTAACTGCTATTGTGAAGCCTGGAGCAGATTTTCCCATTGCTAATGCCCTAGAAGTATTAATTCACTTTGATATGCTAATTAGAGGGCATTATGCAAGAAATGAGATTAAGTGGCAGCATGAAGCCATTTGCCTGTCAGTAAATTGAGAGCTTTAGCATCAGGAGGAGCTTTGTTTTTTCTGAGTTTCTCTTGGTTTTGCATATAAATAAAATTGATTGAAAGGTCTAGAGAAGCTTCTAGAACATTGGTGGTTCTTTTTCTCCTTCTATGATTATTTAAACTTCATGTTAAAGCCTTTCTCTGAATATTAATTGATCTAATGGGAGATACTGAACATGAAGAATTTCATTGTATTCTCAGTTACTGTATCTTAACAAAAGGAGAGAATTAGAATTCTTTGTGTCATCTGATTTTTGTGGTATTATTTTAGATATATCTTACAGCTTTGTATTCTAACCTCTCTGACTGCTCATCGCTCCTGTGCTGAGAACTGTATCTGCATGGAGGTATTTTTGCCGGTTCTGCTGGTTTTTGGGACTGGGATAACGAGGGCCTGCCCAGCTGAAGTCAGATGGTCGACTGGGATTCCTGGCCGATGGGGCCTTGGACATTTATCACCCCCGCTCACTCACAGCATTTCCCATCATTTCTTATGTAAATCACACAGATATTTTCCTTCATTTAGGAAGGAAGGGATGTAATATTGACCATAGATTTTATTCAACTGCCAGAAGCTGTGTTAAAGTAACATTAAGGGATTGACTTATAGCCATAAGAGTGAGGAAATTTGGAGTTAATAGTTAAGCGCTGCCCTTAACTCAACTCATTGAACCTATTTATTAGAGCATATATGATACGTAAGATCACTGTGCTGAGACCTCCGCAGTATTAGGATGCTCCAGGATGACTCAAAGGCGAGAGTTTCTCATTTAGTACCAGTTTTCCTGGCGTTTTGTTTTTGTGTGTGTGTGCGCTTTTTATTCAGCCTTGGAGTTGCTTTACTACAATTTTGTGGTTACTTTTCTTTTTATAGTACTGTTTTTAAAATATCAGAGAAGTAATTCTGGAAATTGAACCAAAAAATTATCAAAAAATAAAACCAAAACAAAACCGACCCAAGCCTCTCTAGTCCTCTTTGCCTGAGTGCCTGCAGAATGTTTGCTGTTTGCGTGCCCATCTCCTCCACAGATCGTTGTCGCAAAGTCAATCAGGGGAGCAGTGCTGGAGTGACAGTGCTTGTTATGAGCCCCAATAGTTATTTGAAAGAAAGGAAAAAGGATAAAAAAATGCCCCAGAGCTCTGTACGGGGGCTGTTCATGCTCTATGCACATGCTCTCCCTGATCCTGCCAGCTGAAGTCTATCACTGTTGGGAAATTTTTAACATGAACCACATAAGACACAAACCACTGCGGTTTCCCCGAAGCCACAGGGGTTTTCACGTCAGCGCAGGACAACTGGCACGTGCGCTGCGGGTCCCTGCCTGCTGTCCCCTGCCCTCGGCACCCACGGGAGCTGAGAGCCCTCTCCATCCACCCTCCCCGCTCTTCCTCAACAAAGAGTCCGTAGCGCAGTTTGCATTAAAAGCATGATGTCCCTGGTCCTTGTCCCCGGTTCCCAAGAGCTCCTGAACCGGTTGGCCCAAAGAATCCAATCAGGAATTTATAACCCGAAAACTTCAGTTGTCATAGTGAACCATTTGATACTGGGAAGACCAAAACAGCACCTGAAGCTGCAAAATCAGTTCTTCTCACAGAAAAGCATGACTGATCTCCAGCTGCTAATTTAGAGACTCACAGTTGTGAACAAAAGAACTAAATAATGAAAATGCTCTGGGGCCAACCTTAATTTTCTCAGTACCGACAGACCTCCGACGGTGGTGTTTTGGGAGGAGAAGGTGCTGGAGATGAAAAGTGGCATTTCTGGGTTTGAATCCTGCTGCTGCTGTTGACTTGAGAAGGAAGAACCTTCCTCCCCCTCACGTGAGGAGAGATGCGGTGTCCTTGGCTGGAGCAAACCTGGGGCTCGGCCTCGCCTCACAGAGCTGAATGCAAGAGCTCACTTTTCCTATCTTTGAAATGGGAATGTTCTCCATCAGAAATTTTTGTGGAGATTGTGTTAAATTGGTGCTATGTGTTGAAAAGGAATAATCAAGTATTTAGTGTAATTAAAACTGTTCCGTAAGAAGTAATCTGTTAGCACTGTGCACAGTGTCCACTGTATTCCAGTCACGGCGAGCCTAAGTGGAGTCTTGCCTCCTGGAGATGAAGAGATTAGGCTTTCCGTAGACTTCTGCTTTTCTTGGCTTTAATTAGGAATGTTTGGGGTTTTTTTAATTCATGGTTAGACCTCTAGCAAAAGGGTATCAGGGTTTTCTGAGCTGATATTTAGTTTGCTTAGTACAGAAGAGGCCGCTTGCCCACCGCGGATGGGGATCACTGCTTTCCGTTAGCTGGTAGCTGCTCAGAGGCAGGATGGCACACTTGAAAGGGTGTTCAAAGCCTGCTTTCACACAGTTGTTGATTAAAGAAAGAAGTGTGCTTTTAGTGAGGTTTGTAATTACAGAACACCCAAATGTTTGCCTATTTTCTTTCATGTGAGATCCTGGTAGCGTGATGAACTGTCGCTAGTAAGAGCAAGTTACAGTAGATTGTGCAATGATTCTTATTTGACTTCAAGGATGTATTTATTACCATTTCTGAACAAATTATACTAACATGAAAAGTTGTGGAAATGATTGTGCACTAGATAAGGTGATACATTACAGGAGTGGTTGGGTTTATGGAGCTTTATGCCGAGGTTTTCTCAGGAATTATAGCACAGTCCTGTCACTATAAAACCCGGTGATACAGTTGGTAATAACATGCAGTGAAGGTATTTTTAGGATTTCGCTTGTTATTCAAATGGAGTGGGAACTATCAGTTTTTCTACCTCGTATTTCTTTCCTTTGTTGCACTGGGTGACGAGGGAAGAGGGGACAGCGAGCCCGAGGACGGCAGAGCGGGTGCCTGGGTGTGGGGTGCCGCAGCCCTGCTGTGTCCCGCTGGTGCCACTGGCACTGGAGCCGTGAGGCTGCCGAGAGTCCGGCACTGCTGGTGGCTCCCTGGGCGCCCAGCGCTGGCGCGGGATGCTGAGGGAAGTTTCGCCATCCATACACAGCTGAGGATTTTTTTTGTGAATTATTTCTTACTTCTTCTCCACTTGTTAGGGCCGTGACGTGATATCGATATGGAGCTTGGGAACTTATTGACTTGTTGGTTCTTGACCTTTTGACTGTGACCAAGTATAGAAATTGAATGTCTGAAAATTAAATGATAGACTCCATATACATAAATTCTTGGATGTCAGTGTATTACATGAACTAATTTTGGTTTACCTAAATTTATGGCATTTTGTGTTCAATAAAGGAAATATTTCTTCCTTTCAATATACTGAGAGTCTAATAATATTGTAGTTGCTAGCACTAAACAAATCAATTTTCTTTTACTGACTGATTATCATAACAGCTGCTGTTTAATCACTGTGATTGTTATGTAACTTTTAAATCTCTAATATTTTGGAGGGGAACGAGCAGGATTGTTTTGCCGCGTGACGACGTGATGTCATTGGTGCTGAACCATACGACTGCGTTTTGTGGGGCTCCAGACTGGAGTGCTCCTTCAGTTCAGTAATATGTAATGGGCCGTGAGCACAGGCCGAGCAAACGGCCTGCTTGAAAGGAAACCTGAAGTAGCACACAGTCCACGTCGGTTTTCCCCGAAGCAAAAAATGGGCGTTTGTTTTTCTGCCCTAAAATCATAGCATGGTGGGGCCTGATGAAAATGCCAAGCATCGGCCTCTAACGTCCGAGGAAATTAGCTTATTGCTCTGCGCGTGCAAACAGAGAGAGCGGCCATCCCAGCTTTGTAGCCGAGAGCAAGACTCGGGCCTCCAAAACGGGGTGACAGATCTGGGAATATTGTTCTCTCCGAGTGCCGCAATAAGGCTGTGGTCGGCAGTAATGTAAATATTTGTACAACAGCCATGTTCTACAGACTCGGATTTAATGGTAAAAATCTGCCCTGAACGCCTGGGTAAATATATGCTGAAGAACAGAAGCCCATTCAGCGAAGAAACAATTGACTTTAGCTTCTTTGTTGTTAAAGTGGCCCCCAGTGATCGGCTGCGAGGACCAGATAGCGGCGGAGCGCGGCGGGCTGGCGGCTCCCTGGCAGCGCCCGGCGCGGGCGCGAGGGCCGGACGGGGCGCGGGAGCTGGCCTCGCCACCCCGCGCCTCTCCACGCGCGGGAAGGAGAACTTGTCAATGGAAGAAAAAGAACTGTAATCGCACATTTACATATGCTCCTAATTGTTGATTTGGGGATTTTCTATGAATATAGCTTCACAAAACAGATGCTGTTTAAGAAAAGGGGGAACATAATTTTGTGGGCAATGAATTAAGTGTTTTTGTGGCCCTCTCATCCGTAGCTAGGAGCAGTTTGTGGACCGCGTCTGTGAACGCCGCTCATAATTGTTTTTCACACATAAGTTATGCAAATGAGCTTTTATGGCAACTGGCATAACAATTAGCATCCTCCAGCAATATTTTAGCAGGTTAATTGCAAAATTTCTAAATTGTACATCTGACTTGTTAATTAGGCATGACAGAGGTGGTAAAATAGTTATCTTCAGGCAGTGGCAGCCAGGAGCTGCTTGAAATGCAAAGAGCAACGATTGATTGGATTTGAGGGTTACAATTGTGGGAGCACTGCTGTTGTCAAGTGCCGCTGAGCAGCTCTGCTCCGTCGGCTGCCTCAGAGCAAGAACCGCGTCGTTGCTGAGAGGATCCTGCCATTTACAAATCTGCTTTATTTAACTCTGAAACTCTCCAAATCCCGGCTCTGGGAAGCGCCCAGCTCCCGCCTGTTCCTCCAGCTCGGGCCCACGTCAAAGGGCGAGTGATGACCTGAAGTCGCAATTTGCATTTTATTTACAAATATGCCTGAAAGTTTAGCTGCTGGCACGGATCAGCAAATAGGGATTTTTTTAGCCCTAGTAAAAATGCCGGTACCTGTCCCCACACATTTGCTGGGAATTCTGCCTCACTTTTCTTAAATTGCAACCTTTGCTGCCCGATATTTTAACATGATGTTGATTACATTTTACAAGCTTTACTTACTCAGCTTATTTCTCTTAAATCCTTGCTTTCAAATATCTTTGTGTGTCTTATAATATTAATCGTATTAAAATACAAAAACCCATGATATTTGCAATAATCCCTTTTTAGGCTCTCAGAGGTATGTCTGAATGATTAAAAAAAGATTGTAACATGAAAGTCTTCATACTGGTAACGTGTCCAAACCGTTTTCCCACCGATACCGCCTGTAACAGACAATAATGTATTCCAGCGGAGGTACAGTCTGTTTGAATCGCGCTAACACAATTTTCCCTCCCAGTGTGTTCTAAATACATTTTATTCTCTTTGGCTGCTGGTCTTGATATAAAATGCAGATTCCTGGTCTCTTTTAATAGTTAATAAGTTAAATGGTGATAACAAACAGAAAAAAAAAACCACTGAGCAAGTACCTTTGGGAGACAGAGAAGTCACCCAGCATGCCTGAAAGCTTTGTTTGGTGGTACCGTTTGTCTTCAGTTTCCTGACGGACTATGTATTTTTTGGCTTAAATAAAGTCAACCCGATTTTAGTACATATGTAGCACCAGTAAGCAAAAAGAAAAAATCAGCTTAAGCACGTGTGAAATTTGATGTCCTCTTTTTTTCTCTATATGCGTTCTCTTGATTTAACCACATGGTTTTTAAAATTGGGATGTTATATTTTCATTTAAAAAGTAAATGTTCCTGCATGCATAACTGTTCTAATATTTTACATTTTCTTGTGACATGTGTATATGGAGTAAGTGCCATTTATGATATGTTGTCATCAATAATTTTGTCACAGAGAATAAAAGCCTTTAAACTCATCCACCCACTGGAACGTTTTATCATATTTATTTTAAGAGATATGAAATTAGCAGAACAATTGAGCTCTTTGTATGTGGGAGATGCAAATGTAACTGAATATTTACCTTTAATGAAGGGCAGCATAAATATCTCGGTATCAATAAATTATATGCAGTAGCAGAATATTCCATAGGCACCTAATAAATAGTTCCCTTTTCCCCCTAGATTCCTGACCCGCATTATCTTTTAGGATAGTTTAATTTACAACCAACAGTGAAATTAAGTATTTGGTAACTTTTTGAAGCAATCTATTGCAACTGGAAAACACTGGTTTTTGACTAGAGGTAAAGCACATTTCCAGATCCTTACAGTTACTGATTAAATGCTCACGTACTGTATGCAACAGTTTAAGGAGGAGTTTGCTACAGTCATGCTTCAGTAGGTAATATTTGGAACGGAGTAGCCATTTTAATGAGGTTCACGGAGAGGGATTTCAGCAGGGAACGTTTCAGGTGTGTTACGGCTTTTGTCTTGTCACAATGCGTGTCTCTGTACCATCAGAGAGAAGTTACAGAGCAGCACTCCACATTTCAGACAATAAGAAACTGGTAGTAAGTGTGAGCAGGGACGGGCGGTACGGGCGAGCCTGGTGTGTTTGTGTTTTAGCAGGCTTGGTGAGTAAATACACTCCACGCTTTAAATGGACATCACATTTTAACTGCCCCGATATTGATCATCCTATAGAGGAATTACATTGAAGTCTACTAGTTATTAGTGTAAAGAGGGTCAGATGCAGAGCCGGGTATGAAGCGAGTGCTCTCATGGTAATGATGCTGCTATTTATAGATCCCCATTTCATTAGTTGCAGAGTTTCAGGGAAGAGATTTTCTCTGGGGGAAATGGATACTTGAAGTTCATTTTCTTCCTGATGCACATTAAGGCAGAAATGTGAACAACCTTCAGTATAGGACACACGATGGCAAGATTTTGTTTGACCATTTTTCCTAAATATACCTGTACTTGTGTACAGTGCAGATGTGAAATTGCTCACTGGTGTTCCAGCTCAGCTTCATTTCCAAATACCTTTCACTATTTTTTGTTGTGAGAAGGATTTTTTTTTTTTCTCCCGTGAAGGAATTTTATTTTTAAAGGCTGCCATGCCAGTAAACTGAGTAGTATTAAAATATTTTGCTTTATAAAGCTAGCACATCTGGATCACCTGACTTAAAGCAATCTTGCTAGAGCTGTCATGTGCTGCAGTGTATTTACTTACAGTACCTCGGGAGCACAGTTCCAGTGAATCAAAACAGGACTGTGTTTTCTGATATTTACTAATAAATGTGAAAATTTCTTTGAGTATCTGAAAACTCGATTGTTTAAACATACTTAGTTCCTTCCTGTGAAATTCAGATAATCAAAGCTCCATATAATTTTTGTGTGCCTGTATTTCTAGCGCTGCCCTTCTTGGAATTCTTGACATCTTGAGTTATTTTTTTTTTTCCTTTAAGAGAATATTTACTTAGTTAGTATTCACTTAATTAGAACTGACTGTTTAATGTTTTCTGGGAGGGTATTTATGGTATTTTCTTTGCCATATTTGCATTCCAGAAATTAAGTCCCCATGCCATTATTCGGCAAGGCTTTCATACATTAGAATGATGAATTGAAAGCAGAAATGGGAAAAAGACTGCAATGCAATGAAAATTTAATCAGCGTCTTCTGCTGCTTTAATAAGGCAAATAATTCTTATTGGCCGCTGCGTTAAGGTTTCTAATATTTAATTCATAACAAACCTTGCATTATTCTGCAGCAGCATCGACAGCTCCACTTTGCTGCCTGCCAACAGGCAACCATAAAAACTTAAAAGCAGATGTAAATGTCTAAAAGCAGGAGAATGATTGGATCTAAAGCGGTCAGAAAAAATCAACAGTATTGCCAGAGAGTTTGATAAATCTTTACACGCACTTCAGCAATGTACAAATGGTATTAATTAAACTCATTAAACGTGCTGATTTTAAGGATTTGAGGTAACTGTTTTGAAATGTGCAATTTTTTTAGCTCCTGCAGGCCCCCAGATGAAAACTAACGCAGTGCCAGCAGCGCGAGGATGCTTCTCGCTAGTCAGCCTGACCGATACTGTAATTCTGGAAGATTCGGTTAATTTTCATATTTAGCGTATTTGTTACGTTGCACGGGTAAAATTGTTGTCATTTCTCTTGCGTGTGCATCTGATGTGGAATTAAGCAAAAGACCAAGGGCTCGTCGGCCTAGCACCGCCTCGGCTCTCCCTTCCCGGCGGTAACGTTAACTGATCAAAAAGCACCGCGCTAGGAAAAGCCGTGCTGGATTTTAAATCTTGTCTTACGGCCTTTTTGTATCCGAGAAGGCCGTCGGGAAGCGACGGTGCAATCCTCGGCGCCGAATTTTGCACTGGAGATGTAAAAAACGGTGGCGGGGTGCGGCGTGGCGCCGTGTCCGCTGCGGTGTCGCTCCCGGGATGTGGCAGGGTGTTTGCGTAGCGCGCGGCGGCAGCGAGTGGCAACCTGCCAAGGCTAGGTGCAAGCTCTTGTTACAGAGCGGGGCTGCGCCGGCTCTCATTTCTTCCTGAAATGGCTTAATTGGTGTCAGCACCCCAGGGATAAAGGCCTCTAACACTGAAATCCACACGATTCACCCTGTCTCTGCTCAGTGTAGGGAAACTGGTAACAACTGGTGGTGAATGAGGAGTGAGCGGTGCTGTAACAATGCTCGATGATGTTTGGGATGACAGAAATTAATACGCGCTTGCTTGAAGAAAGCAATGATTAATGGCAGCGAGCAAGGGAATGCTGTCCCTCCTTTAACTCCACTTTGATGGGGATTGAAAAGCAAAAGGCTGTTTTCATTCTCTCTCGAAAGCAGAGGTCACCCAGAGTACATTACAGCAATTTTTCCTCTCTGTTTTTTATTTCATAAATATTATGATAAGCATAGATTAGATAGATTTTTTTTTCATGGAGGCTTAAAAGGATATTTTATGTCTGTTTACTATTTCTGCTCGACAAAGAAATCTGATTTCTTCTGTTTACGTGTTACATCATTTTACTGCACAGTGGAATAATTAGTGTAAGTAAGAATTTTAAAAGCTCGCCATTGTGTTAGTTTGTCTCAGGTTTTTGCAGATGGAATTTCATGGTCTTCGTTTCCAAAGTGCTGACAGGTCAGAATGAGGCAAGGAGTGTTGCCGAGAAAAGGAAAAAAAAAAAAAAAAGGTTAAAAATCCAAGATTCCTCATTGAATTTTTGATGTAAATGTGTTTTGCAAGATCCTTGCACTTGTCAGAGGCTTTCTAAGCTATTTGATAAAGAATCTTTATTCTACGAGAAGACCGAAATAACACAACAGTGCTTTGGATAATGAATTCTTCATCTAAGCAGAACTTTAAAACAAAGTACAATGTTGGCATTTTTTTCTTTGAGCGAGAGGGCTGATACATCTTTGGGATCCGACAGGAAGACATAAATTAATAGAGTTCTGGAGATCAGTTTCTCATTAATAATCCATTTTGTCATGGTTCTTGGCATTGTCAGCCTCGTCGCTGGTTCGTCTTTTGCAGAAGGATAAAAGCACATGATGTCTTAAGGCACAACATAAGGAGGAGTTTATCATCTTTGGGAAAAACTATCTCTGAAAAAATAGATTGTTTTGCAGGAAATAAATGTCAATTTTCAGTTTTGTGCATTTTTAATCTTCAAACAGGTTTTTTAATGTATACAGTTGCAGAAATAGAACCCTGAGTTGGAAGAGGTTGTTTCCAACAGCCATTGCTTTGCCTTTGTCCTCTGCTCTGTTGTGGGGTTTGATTTTTTAGAAATTGCAATGGATCCCAGACCTTTAGTACTGCCTTTTTAGACTCTGTGGCAGATGGTGTCCAGTTTAAAACATAAAATTGGAAAAAATTTTTTTTCTTTTGAAGGGGTAAACATAAGCCCTTTGTTACATTCGCGCTTTCCCAGAAATGTGAGACGTATTCAAAAGACCAATGTATGTTTCCCCAGTATTTTCAAAATGGTACAGGTTGCTTTTTCGTGAGTATGACAACATAAATTGGAGTCATTTACCCTTCTGAGGTCTTAAATTTGGTATTTTATATATCTTAAGGTGGTGGCAGCCTGGCGAGCAGTGTAACCACTTAAAAAGTGTTCGGCTCGTGCTGTCATCCCAAGTAAGGAAGGCTGGAGGTCTGATTTAGTTGCATGCCCTTTACTTTATATACTGAAGAGTGACATAACACAGATCTCTTCGGGAACTTGCAGTGCATTTGGGAAGGGTAAAGGGGAGGAAAAAATGACTACGCTAGCCCAGATAGCTTAGCTGTAAGATTTAACTGGGCTCAGACATTTATAATTTAATCAGAGTTAAGCAGTCTACTAAAAAAGGCAGAGAGGGAGTGAGAGAGAGGTTCTGGGGAGAGAGCTGAAGGGAGCTGGGGTCCCATTAAGGCTCCAGCTGGGATTGCCGAAAGGAAGCGCCGCTGTCAGGGATGCGTTGCTGGCCAGACCTAGCCCGTGGTGGAGCATCTCCGGGATGCAGCGGCACGCTCGTCAGCACGGCGTTTGGCAGAGGGGGTCGTGCGGGGCCGAGAGTCACCGGTGTGACTGAGGAGCCGCCCCAGCCGGGCAGACGGGTGTCCGGGCACCAAGCATCGCACCCATCGCTCATGGGGGAGAGAGACCTGCCGGGGTCCTCAGTGGTTTGCCTGTGAACATAGCGCTTCATTCTGATTTCTGATGATCTTCTGGCCTCCACAAGCTTAATGTTCACTCTTAAGGAACGAGCAGATCAGATAAAACCGTGGCTGTGTCTCCCGGCGGTGTCCTGGGTGGGGGCATCAGAGGTGCCACCTGTCCTGGGCGAGAGCTGGTTGAGGGGGCAGCAGCGCTTGGCACTTGCCGTGGCGAGAAGCACGGCGTTTACTTCATCACCAGGCACATAACAAGCACTTACAGCTTGCTTTTTTTGCCTGAAAACAGGGAAGGTTTGAATTATGAAGATTCAGAACATGCTTCCATACGCGGAGTTGCAAAGGACATTTGTCTCAGCACATTGTAGTGAAATTTTAAAGAGCAGGTTTTGACAGGAGACATTTTGCTGACACAGAATATTTTGTTCACTTCTGACTCTCAAATAAGTGCTACTTCTGTCATAATGATTGATTTATATTCGTTTTAGACCATACATTTTACATCCTCTCTTTTAGTGCTTATGGCTACACAGCTTCAGAACAGCACAGTTTTGAAACTGTTATGAGCATGGCATCACATTTCACATTCCACTAATAAAAAAAATTGATTGTAACGGGTTGTAAGTATTTTGTGGTATGGTATATTTAGAATAAAATGCTAATTTTTAGTATCTCCTGGAAAAATAAAAGTTTAACATGAAGATTCCTGTTAAAAAATTGGCACAGAGTAGTAATTTCAATTATTTCTAATAACAGTGACCCGCAGAGCGCTGTTCCCATGGCTCTTACTGTAGGTGCTGTGCAATTCAGTGCTGGGCATCTTTTCCATCGCCGGTGGGGTGCTGTGACTGCTGGCACGCGGGCAGCACTGTGCCCTTCCCAGCTGGATCCGGCCCTTTGTCACCGCTGGAAATCCCAGCCTGGGCGGGCAGTTGCCCTGCGTTTGCGTGAACCCAGTTTCCTCCCTTCATCCGCTGGACATGAGTCTTGGCACATTTCAATAAATAAAGACTTCAGGGAAATAAATGCCAAAGCCTTTGCTGTAAGTTTTGTTTGAAACATATTCTCCGGGTAGGAAAATCGTTCTCCTGAGAGCCGGACCCTTGTTTGCACTCGGTGGTTTGAGGCAGAGGAAGCTGGTTTGTGCTGAGCCTGTCTCAGTTCAAGCACAAAGAGGCTCTGCTTTCCCCCAGTGCTCTGGGTCCAGAGGCCTTCAGCAGATGCAGTGGTGGCTTCTAACTTTTGGTGACACAACTGGTGTCACAGCCTTGGTGCCTCCAATAATCCCCGGGAAATGGCATCTGCTAGTTCATGTCTTTGTAGGCATTGGGACAGAGGAGGCACCGTGCTCTTCTGTGTGGCTTTCTGATTTTTCAGTGACTGGGAAAAAAGAGACGACTCCAGTATTTTCAGAAGAACAACTGAAATTGTCCACAGTCACCACTCCCAGTGCAACCATCTGAATAATTGAAATTACTGTGTTAATTGAGCCCGGGGCTGTTTCAAGGAGAGGCTCCACAGCAGGGCAGGGTTGAAGCCAGGGTTGATTCCCCACGTCTGGTATTTTGCCCATCAGGACGTCAGAGCGGACAAGACCGCTCCGGCACGGCTGGACCCTGCGTGGCAACGCTGAGCACGGGCTGCAGTGCACCATCCCTCACCAGCCAAGGTCACCCAGCAGCGTCGCCGTTTCCAGATGGGGCTGTGGCCCTTTGCCTCAAAATTAACGCTCATGCACATCTTATTGTGGAACTACAGTACTTAGCTTCTCGTCTTTAAAAAATGTCCCTAAGAACGTAGCACTGAGCTCGCACGTGAGTAAAATGACGTTGGTCAGAGAGGGCTGGTTCCCTGAGCCCCGCTTCGGCTGTGAGAGAGGACACTGTGTCCCCTGAGCTGGGGAAGAGCAGGCAGTGTGGAAAGGGTCGAATTCGGCTGGCTGTGGCTTGCTGCAAGTATATATTGAGATATTGAATTCCTAGAGAATGAAGAAACTGATACTCCAGCAAGGCTTCAGGAAAAAGGGCTTCTAAGATGTTACAGATTTTGGAAATATTTGACAATGTTAGCCACATCAACTACTGACAAAAAACCCTCTCTCCAGAAAATCTTTCACAGTTGTGCCAAGAAAAGCAGCTTCGATGGAACATTTTCATAAACTATCATCAGTTATGCAGCAGCAGCTTCACAAATCAGAAATGATATCTTCAGGCACTGCTGTCAAGTGTTATTCAAATAATACCAGCCTCACATTTGAATAACAGCAGACATTTTGAATTAATTAATCAGATGAGATAGTCTAGGCCTTTTCTCATTAGTCTCTGGGTCAGGCATGGGAAGATATATGCGTTGGTGATGATATACTTGTCTTTAATCGTGATTTATGAAGATTTAGGATTGTGTGTGATTTGTCAAAGGTTCTGGGAAAAGGCTGGTGCATATTTCATTACCTAATCTGAGATTGATTTGGTGATGCTGAGAGATAGAACCCCATTGTTCGGGGTGTGGGAAGCGCAGGTAGACACGGCGTCCCAGGGTTTTACTGGCTTATCTTTGCGACTGTCAAACAATGCCGTAAACTTTTACTGCCAGCAGTTAACAATTCCTGCTTTAATTGTAGGCAAATTCTTCATTCTGTCCAAAGGGGAAGCTTCAGCAGTTATTTAGTTAAAAAGCATAACAGACCTTATAACTCTGACCCAGTGTAAATCACGGACAAAGTTGGCAAATTTCATGGCTTGGTCATGGTGAAAATATAAAATTTCATGGTTTGTCACAGATTAATAGAAAAATCCTATTAAAACTGTGCAAATAACAGAACAACAAGTTAGGTGGAGATCCTTACATGGCACCTTCCTACTCACAGGATTTATTTTAGGTTGACATCACTACTAACAACACAAGGCCCTCTGCATGCTTTTCTTTGCTGCACTGGTTTCTGTTCAGTTTAATTATTATTTGTTGTTTGGTTTGGACTGAATAATTATCACGCAATTGTTTTGAAGCATTATTTACATAAGAAAGCATGTGTTACATTGCTTCTGCAGTGAAAGGAGCCTTGAAAATGAAATATTTGAATACAAATTGTGTATTTTTTTAAATCATACCCATTGCTATATCTAATAATTCATCAGTAATCAGGACTTGCTGTGTTGGAACAAGGTCTGGCAGCGCGGCATGTTCCTGCTGTAGAGCAGAAGAGCCCCTCGCTGCCCCGTGCGCTCCGGCAGGAGCCGTGCTGGGTCCTGGACCAGGGCAGCCAGCGCCTGCCCACGTCTTTCAGATCGGCAGACTGTGGGCAAGTTTCCTGCAGATTGTTAATCACCCACATCCTCATTTTGAATCAGAAAGTTCATGTCTTTTACTGTTCTTGGTACAATTTTGCAGCCCATCTGCCATAGCGGCGCGGCTCCGGCGATGCCCCGGGTCCATGCAGGACACAGCAGCGGCAGCCCTTGTCCTCCTGCTCAGGCTTCTGCGCTGACCCAAGGCAGGTGGGAGGCAGCTTTAATCTGTGGGGTTCATACTCTTTTTCTGTTTTGGTTGTATCCACAACTTGGATCTGAGGTACAGGAATTTAGAACGAGGCCAGGATACCCCAAACGTGCTGAGCTCTTCCACACAGTCCTCTTCAAGAGGGAGCAGTTTGTTGCTGAAATGGCCAATTTAAGAAGGAGATGACAGTTGTTCTAAGTTGGAATAATAATAAAGAAGAATCAAAGCCTCAGAATAAGGACTTTTACATCAAAATAGTCATCACTAACAGCAGTCAGTGGAAGCTTTGTAAAAATGAGTTTGTGCTATTTTAACGAGAGACTTTCCTTCGCAAGTGTAAAGTCAAGCAATACATCTTTAGGGGAAGGGTGCAGTGGTTCAGATAACAATGTGATTCTGAAATCTGGGCCTTTATGGCAGACCAAATGATGAATCTTGGCAAAAAGGAAAAATACCACAAGTGAGAAATAAGCTCATGGTTCCCATTAAAGAAAAACCATCTGTGAGTATTGTTTAGATCAAGTTTCACAACTAACTGTTGTCAGGTCATCTGCATCAAGGACTTCATCTGCCCTCTTAACCAACTATCACGTACAGGTAGTAATTAAAAGAACAGCTAATGATGGTGTAGATAGTAATTTTTCTTTTTTCCCCATCACAGTAATAAAATAGAGAAGGAAACCCCCCCCTTGGTTCGGATTATTGATTAGTGTTTTGCTAATAAGAAATTAAATTCATCGACCACTGCCGTTATGTTGCTTTGCCTTCCCGTGAGCTGCTCTGCAGCTCTAGGCAGGCCTCAGCGGGGCGCCGAGGCTGGGCAGGCTGTCGGATGCACGCCCCTGGAGAAGGGTGCTTAACCCTGTTAGTCAGGCCATTTCTCTCTTTGCGTGTTGAGGTCAACAAAATAGAATTGTTTTCTTAAGTCAACTTTCACAGCTTGCATTTCCACAGTAAACAAATTGCACCGACTTCTAACCCTGTTATGATGCACGTACACGCTGTTTGGAGGTGGGAGCCTCTGTGGAGTGACAGGGTGTTGTAGTGATCAATACTATACCTAACTCCTGTAGATGGGTTTGTTAATGGAAGTTACGTAGACACAACTGAGGAACCAGCACAGCCTTGCTGCTGTTCGGCTGCGTTGCCCCCGTCCCTGCTGCCCGGCAGCGTTTCGCATGGACAGCGAGGCGGGGGTGGCTGGGCGGCGCTGCATCCGGAGCGTGGGGCAGCGCGGGGGTGCTTGCTCACGGCTGGTGTAGGAAGTACCTTGAGTTTTCCAGCACTGCCAGTCAGTGCAAAGCTTTTATACGCAGGAATTACTAAATACCAAGTCGATGGTTTTGTGTGGCCTTTGGGAAGATGATAGCTGGCTTTCTGCATGACTGTTCGCTCTCCTCACGGTACTTTTCTACACTTCAGGGTGCAGAGTGCAGTGCGGTTTCAGTACAAACATATACTTCTGTATATTAAGCATGTGCATTAATATATTATTATTACTTGGACTAATAACAAATAGTAGTCAGTCAGTGAGATAAAAAAGGACAGAGTTCAATAGTAATTCTCAGACAGCTTAGCAATTACCCAGACAGCTTGCAGTCAGAAAAGCTGTTCAAATCTAGGATTATGAGCCACGCCGATGGCAGCTCTACTGGGTGGAGTTTTAAAGACTGTGAGTATGTTTGCAAGTAATTGCAGGACTCGTTTCCAGCACTCCTCCTGGTGAACTTCTCTTTTACAAGCCAGAGTCAACAACCGTAAAAAAACCTTCCAAAAGCCAATAGGCTGGTTTCCAGAACCAGTCAAAATTATTTTTCAGTATTTATTTTCTGTATCAGAAAGATGTCTGTGCCTGCAAGCATCTTGAGATTTTTCATCCTTCCTCCTTAATGACATAAATCCCAAACTCCTTTCCTTTCTGTAACAATAGTCAACATCAAACAACATGCCTGGCAATGCAGATTTTGTGGCTTTGTTTTTAAAATCAGTGCATCTCTTTCCTTTATGAGTGACGGTTTCTTCTTTCCCCGTTACTTCGGGTGGTTTCATCGATTCCTGTTCTTATTTTCCGTAACCCGCGCCCTGCTCCCCGGCGGTGCTGGGGGCCCCGTGCCAGCGAAGGCCAAGGGAGCGCTTAAGTCCCATCTAAGCCTCAGGGCATAATCTCAAAACTTCCTTAGGAGCAGGGTCAGCGAGGCTGGCATTAGCGGTTCAGCACACTCCGGACACGGGGAGTCACAGGGGGACGCGGGGTCCCCAAACCCAGGGCCGGGGGCGCAGCAGACCGGGTCTTGGGGGGCATCTGCCACTCGTGTTCTGTGGCACCAGCCTGGCAGAGGAGAGAGTTCAGATACAAACTTTGGTTTTCGAAATGCTTGAATGAAAAAGGGGTGTTGTTGGATTTTGAGCCTTTTTTTAGGGCAGTACATGATTTTTTTATGGGGCACATTAAATTCTGTACCTCCAGCGAGCGTTAAAGCCACCTCATCACTCGGCACCGGAGGGGAGCGCGAGCTCTGGAGCAGGAGAGGCAGCTGTTAAGAGATTTCCACCTCAGCAGCCTCTCATGCCAATAGGATTGTGATTTGGGAATATAACAAGGCTTTGGGGGCTAAAGTTAATAAATAACCACTGCATTCCCTTTACCGTTTTATTCTCTGTGCCTGGCCCCAGTGCCTTCGAAGCCCAAGCAGTTATCAGTCCCTGGGCTGGTGTGTTTGACATAAGCCCATATATTCTTTAAGCAAGAAGCCTTCACCACAAATTTAGCTTCAAAAAGACTGTTGAAGGGAAGAAAGGTCATTGGGGTGGCTGAGTTTCTGTACTCAGATGCTGCCACTGAGTGCTGTATTTGCAGTAGCTGGGCCTTTTACCCCCTCGGTCGAGGGGAGCCCAGCACATGGAATATATTTTAGGTTACGTTCTTCCTGCTGCTGGAGACAATGCATCTTCTGTCTGCGAGGCTGACCCTTTTCATGTCCCGAATATTTGTTGTAGGGGTGTGGCTGACGGAGCATCTTGGGAATGAATTCACATTCTTTAGTTACAATCATGGTTAAAAGATCAGGTCATCCTCAGGCATTCCTGTCGTACCCGTCCTGGCTGATACAGCAGAGGCTGCTTTTTGCATCAAACATCCTCGCTGTGCTTCAGAAGGAGGGCTGGCAGACACAGGTCTTTATAAATAACCTGAAAAGCACAGCTCAATAAGCTGAAGTTTGTAGATGATGAGAAAGTTGTGGGCAGCATGGAGTTCTGTCCAGAGATTTCTGAATACTTCCCCGCGGTGTCCGGAAACGTTTAATACAAGATCACCAAAAGAGAGGGGATCCAGGGAACAGCCCGTGGCCCCCCCACGCCGCGGTGGGGCTGCCTGTCTTTCCGAGGGACACTGTATTATCAGCTCCGCTTGGAGTGTCCATTGGTTCATGCAAATGTTGGGGAGATTCATTACATTGTTATGTACCAGCATCAAAATGGACTGTTTCCTCCAAGAAGAGGGACTGGGGCGTAGCGGGTGTGACGTGCCCTCCAACCAAACGGTGTAGCATAGCGTTAACTCGGTTCATGAACACTTCCATTGCAATCCTTGCATTTGAGCCTCTCGTCGCCTTCCATTGAAGTTTCTCTGTCCTCATCCCATTCTGTAGGTACGCGAGGTGGAGTTTAGCCACGATGCCGTAGGAACTGTAATGCAGCTCAGGAGTTTTAATGGTTTAAGTCTTCAAGCTTGCATAATAATGGGAGCCTAGCAAAAGTTTGCGTGTTACTATTTATTTAGTAGCTTTTTAAAATTTAATTTTAAATTTACAAACTGATAGACTAAAAATATTTTGGAACTGTACAGTGTTCCTGCCTCTGAGCAGATGTCTTCCACGGGCATCTCATCGCGTCACTAACGTTACATCCAGTGGTGCTCCAGCATCGTACTGAAAGCCTTTCCATAAATCAGGACTTCCTGGGTCACAACGTCCAGAAATAATGCACCACTAACCATAAACATGGTGGTGCTGTTCCCAGGACACCACGGAGTGTGCATCTGGACTAATTTTCGGATGCAAATACGTATGGTTTTTGTGAGGCTGGTGTGTATTAATGTGCAGTGTTGCGTTAGTGGTTGCTTCATCCATTCAAATCCAAATCAGTTCCTGTGGCAGGAGTGAGCAGCCAGCCAGGGATGGGGATGGGGGCTCCGGCGTGTTTTCGTCACTCTTTGACCTTGTGTTGGTTTGCACTTTTCTCAGAGGTTTTGATTAGAGGTGCTCCAAAGCATGGCACCTGGAAATACCAGAGAGGGGTGGGGTTTTTTTCTTTCATTCTAGTTCAATTTTTTTTTTTCCAGGCAGATTGTCTGATGAAGAACCTTCTTTTGTTGTCTGTGCTTCAGTTCTGAATTCTGAAATATTGTAATTACATCTGCCCCTCTTCTGCTCCCTCCTTCCTCGTGCTCGGAAGGGAAGCACGTGCCATTCCTTCAGCCTGTGCCGCTGTGTTTGTGGGGAGGGCTGGAGCAAGGTGGTGCAGTGGGGAGGCATGGCTGAAAGGTCTGAGTTACCGCAGGGGAGGCAGCGATCCCAGGCTCTGAAGGCTCTCCCATTCTCTCCTAAACCGAAGAGTACTGTGCCAGAAAAAGAGGCAAATTTAGGCGTGAGTTTCCCCGCCCAATCTGTTTACACTCCCAGTGAACTGCACGAGTTCTGAAGTTTGGTGCAGGGTGGTTTCCTCGGTTGGGGGATGAGCATCTCTCTGTTGAAAATCCCAGCTTTTGGCACGGAAGCTAGAGAACATGTGCTGTGAGCAGCTGTTGTAGTTAGAGAATCGTGTGACACCCGAACAGACACTGTCCTCTCTGGGCAGAGGCGAGGACCGAGACACTCAGGACCAGGCCTGAACGTGCTCTGCTCCAGAAAACACATGGCTAGCAGGGGACAAAGTTTGCCGTGTCCCTGTGAGCTCGCTTTTCTGAATGCTGAAGGAGCATTTTTCTTAAAATGACGTACCAAAATGTTAGTGTGTGTTTGCTGAGTTCTTAATCTTCCTTCTTAGCCGCGAAGTGGTGTAGACTCATCAAAGAAAGAAGAAAAGGAAGGGAAGGGCTGATGTGTCCTAAGGCTTCTTCCCTTTTGTGAGGGCGAGACGTCTGATTTACACTGGGTGCTCTAGCTGAAAAGGTTGCATTTCACCGAGCGGCGCTGGCCTGGGATCTGTTCTTCCCCAGCCTGTGTCTTCACCTCGCTCCCTGTGCGGAGCTGGAGTTCCTGCGAACAGCCGGGGGAGTGGGTTCTGGTGGAGGTGTGTAGCTGATTCCCGCCGTGCTGTGGTCCACACACATTTCAGTTCTACGTTACAGCGACAGAATATCCTCTCCAGAGGGACAGCAGAAAGACGTGTTAGCGCTGCAGCCACATACTATGCTTAACGCCGCAGAATTGATTAGTGCAGCTGTGACATTTTGTTATCCTGAGAGACAGGCTGGAAGTGTTCTTGAAAGTGCAACCTCCAACACCAGGCGGGTGGCAGGGGCAGGGGCACCTCTACCCTCCGCACGCCTGACTCCTGGCCCGGCACAGCCCCCCTGCTCGGGGCCGTGCCTGCCAGCTGTGCCCGTGCCCGCGCCCGCGCCCGCCGTGTGGGAGCGCCCGCCCGCAGCAACGCTGGCTTCTCCTCTGCTCGTCTGTGTGCAAACAGAGCGTCTCCCGGCACGGTCACAGTTTGCCAGCAGAAAAAGAGGATGTCTGGTTACTCTGGGGGCAGGCAACATGTAGCTTTTGTAGGATAATGCTGAGGTACTTGCACTGTATTAAAAATTAATATACTTCTATTGCCACTGGAATTGGAGTCTGATTAGGATTGTTACAGTACCATAGTTTTAGCTTTTAATTACTTACTACATTACACAGTATCTAACAGCACTAATAGAGTACAGAACTGTCATAGCTTTTGTTTTAAAGTGCAGTACTGTATGGTGCTTAATTGTGTAACAGTGTTGTTCAATTACATCTGAAAGTGTTTAATAAAGTATGGCACCGAAAAGCAAATCGGAGTGGCATGTGTTAATTGGTGTCCGCGTCATTGACTCCATTTGGTTACAGTGATCACTGGGATATGAGGATCAAGTGGCAGGTTGCCCAAATGGAGTCTTCAGACCCAGCTCTCTTATTTGTACTGCTCACACATGCCCGCGGTCTCCCACACGTGCACAGATTTTCACGCCGCGCACGCACAGAGTGCTGTTCAGGAGCTGTGAGAAGCGTGCAGCCTCAGCAGCCGTGTCCCTTGCCCTGCTCTGCTCCGGCCCTGCGGCTCCCTTCGCGCGGCTGGTGGGCACTGCTGCGGCACGGGGAGAGGCCGGTGCTGCGTCCCCTCGGCGGGCAGTCCCCGGTTGTCCCCAGCACAGCCCTGCAAGTGGAGGAGGCCGCCATGGCAGGGGCCAGGGGCCACTGCGCCTCCCCACCAGGCCAAGCACCCGGGCCGCAGGGGCTCGTTAAAGGTGATGGCAAGAAAGCCAGGTTGTCGGCCCCGCCGCCCCGGTCCTGAGCCTGCCGAACTCTGCCAGAGGTGACGAGGAGACTCGGGAGCGTTTCCCTGGAGGGTGAGGGAGGGCGAGGGTTTGCTGTTCCCACGGCCAGCTCTCTGCGCTGGGCTGGCCCATCCAGCCCGCCCGGCCGCGCGAGGCCCAGACACCTCCTGCGCCGCACCCTCGCCCAGCCAGGACCCTCAGGGCTGTTCTCTTTCTCCCTGGCCCCCTCGGACCCCGAGCCAGCTCTCCTGCTGCCCGCCCATTGCTTTGCTCTGTCACCTCCCCTGCCAGCAGCTGGGGACCAGAGGGCCCTGGGCGCCCAGGGGGCCGTGCCGCGAGGACTGGCCAAGGCCAGGGCTGCCCGCCAGCCTCCCAGAGCAGACTGCTGTACGTAGCCAATTCACGGGTGCGTACGAAGTGGTGCTTACAGTTATTTCCTGAGTGGTGCTATTTTTCATATCAATGTTCTACTTTTTACCCCATTTCACTGAAATACTCTCTGGAAGTATTTCTTCTGGAATAAACATTTCAGCACATCAGGTTTGTTCCATGAGGGTTGATTGTCAAATTACAGCCTTCTTTCCTGCGAGCGCTGTGCTTTTGTATGGGATCAAATTGCATTAGTTATTTTTTCCTCCAGTATAAACACAGAATAATAGTGATATCTTTATTGTATCATATTTCTGAATGAAGAAATAATCACAAACGGATTTTCACACGGCATTACTACAGTGCAGGAATGCTTTTCTCGCCAGCCGGCCTCTCGAGGTGGCGTTGGGACCGTGCGGCACCGGCAGCGCCCGTTATGTTTGGCCGGCGTCCCCCCGCGCGCGTTTCGCGGTCCCTTTATGGCTGCAGTGCTGGCTGGCACACATTTCCTACGTTTGCTTGCATGTGGTCCTGGAAGCCACCTAGCATGCAGGTCATGTGCCCTTAATTTTCATTATGAATGAAGAGTAAAATGTGAAGGTTATTGCCTGGCAGTACAAATGCACTGTTTTTTTTTATTTAGAAGCTCTATTAGAAGTGTCAGGAGTCCCATAACAAAGCAGGGCAAATATCCGCAGAGACACCTTGTTGAGAAAGGCAACTTGGCTTCTAAAAGGTTTGAATATGAATGTGGTTGTTTCTAATCAAGCAGTCCTTGAAAAGAATTTCCCACTATTACCTACCTCTCTCTTTTTTTTTTTTTTCTTTTTTTACTTGTAATCAGCCTATTTTCCTCCTCAGGAAACATTTTTCATGCCAGCCTGTGGCAGGGCGGGAGGGGGCACAGCTGGGAGGGGACAGTGGGCCCGGGGAGAACCCCAGGGCAAGATCTCTGCACGTCCCGAGAAGTAGCTGAGGGTTCAAAATGGATGTGCTCAGAAAACCCCCTTGTTTTGGAATTGAGAGGCCGCGTGCTTCATGTTCCTGGGCAAAGCGAGCCAATTTGGGGATTTTCTGAGACCGTTGCAGAGGGCACGTGCTGAGGCGGGCCACAGCCCCCTTCGACAAAACCGAACCCTTGAATTTACAGCAGGGACGTGGACGCATTCTGCTCCTTGGACAAGCGCATCCAGAACCGTGGTGACCCACCAGCCGGTGCTGCAGCACACGGCGGGCGCTCCCTTTGCCACCGAGCTGGGACCCGCCGAGCATCCCCGCTCACCAAAATGGTGCCCCCGTCCCCGAGCAGGGACACTGCTGCCGAGTGGGAAGCACCTTCATGTTTGAGCCAAACGGCTGATGAAAAATTAAGTCTTAAATACTTTCCCTAAATCAATGTATTTATTGTGGCTTAGCAGCGGCTGTTGTGACGTGGTACCTGTGGTACCTGTGGTACCTGTGGCACCCCGCTCAGTTTGGGACCAGGCGAGGACCGGGACGGCCCCCAGGGAACCGCGGTGTCGCCTGGCTGCGTTGCTGGCAGTTGGATGAAATTTGCCCGAGCTCACGTTCCGGTGCCACGCTTGGCTCCAGGTCAATAACGGGACCACTGCTGCAACGGCGTGGGTGGGCCTGGGTGCCGGTGGGAGAGGGCAGGGGCCCCTCCAGAGAGGGGTGACGGGTCTCAGCGAGCCGTCCCGCCGGACGCCCATGGGGTGTGGGGCTGGGCTCCCCGGCCCCTGGCCGTGCTAGCAGGGCGCTGTTTAGCTCCGGCACCTTCAGAGCGCTTACAAAATCTCCCTCTTTTTTTTTTTTTTTTTTTTAATAAATTGTCAGTGTTTTTTCCCTCTACGAACCTGTAGCATCTGGCAGCAGGAAAGTACAGTAGGACTCTCTGGCACTGTGGTGCAGAGCCTCGAAGAATTCCGTATTGTGACAACACATCAAAATAAATTGCTGTCAACAGACCAAAACACCAAGTGCTGTGATTCTGTCTGACGTGTGAAGACTCAGACAGGCTGTCTTGACAAGTTGTGGTGGAGCACCTGCAATTGGCAGAAGACAGTGATATAAATCTGATTTGCCTGATATGCAGCACCTAGATATCGTTAATGTTGGTGACAATAACTCTGCATAACATTCCCGAGACATAGATCTGATTTTTTGTCTATTACTTGTGTTGTTTTTTGTCACTCTCTGATACCGGCTCCGCTTCCCTTCCCCGCTCAGGCTCTGCGCAGGCATTGCTGTGAATAGTAAGCCGTGTTAAAAAAAGGTAGTAACAAATTAAGGTTTAATTCTGCCTCTTCTGGAGTGTAAAAAAGGCAGTCATTGTCCCGGCCGCTCAAGGCAAAAGATGTGCCATGAAATTTTATTTTACACTAATCATAAAAATAATCATGGTGGGAGTTGTATTAATTCCCTAACTCGCAGCCAAAATATTGAAAAGAGCAGGTTAAAAGGCACGCGTTGCAGTAAATCTTTTCTGAAACGTATGTGGTTTTAAACTTCTAGAGGAGGAGAAGAATCGTTGAATAGGTGGTTAATTTTTACCTTTCGTTATCAATAAATGGTAATTCTCTACAGTAGCAGCATATATCACAGCTCATTTATGAACGCGTGAAACGTTTCTTGGCGCTGGAGTTTAATTACTGGAAGTTAACACTGCCTTCCCTGTCAGCCCTTCCTTGCTCACGCCAGCGCGGTGGATCTCAGCCTGACCGGGCAGCTGCTAGAACACAACAACGCGCGTGGATTTGAATTTCTGTCTGTCGTCGTCCCCGACGCGTATGTACAGTCTGGGGATTTGAAGCATTTTAGCGCGGGGCAATTACAAATTGTTTGGAGAGTCAGTATGGCTTTGGTGAAAAGCCTGTGAGCTGGAGAGGTGGCTCTTTGGCCTTGGGGCTGGCGCCATCCGTTTGCCGTGGGTCAGGGTTTGGGAGCTGCACGTGGCTGGCGCCCGCGGCGGGGCCCGTGCGTGGAGCGTGTGTCCCACCCCGGCTGGGCAGCGCGAGGACGGCCCGGGGCTCGGGAGGAACCGGCCGCCCTCCCCAGCTCCGGGCGCAGCTCCCCTCGCCTCCGCCCTCTGCGCCCCGTTGGCGGGGGCCTGGCCGAGAGCGCCCGCTCGCTCGCGTTTGCGGCTGATGTGCACTGCGGGCTGCGGCGCAGCACGGCGGTGGTGGGTTATTGATTTATTTTTGCAAAATGCTCAGAAACTCCTTCGGCAGCGAACTTCAGAAGTGTCACTGTCCAGTCTGAGGGGCTGCAGGAGCAGAAAAGAGGTTTTTGAAGTTTCCATCCATTCTCGTCTGTATTGTTATTTTATCCCTTAAAGGCTGCTAATGAGAAATAGAGCCTCATTATGATTTTAAGGATGAGAGAGGAAGGCTTTTAATTAATGATATGTAAATGGTCTTGAATTGATTATGTTAGAATATCAAGAGAGATGGGTAGAAGCTGTGGTGTAATATATTTTAATTAAGAATTAATTAAAAATGATGGCAATTTCATAAAGCCTCACAGAAAATAGTGGAATTTACTTTCTGTCAGGAGTAAATTAGCCAGTGATTAAATAAAGGGCCTGCATTAATAGCGGAGTTATTTTTAAACTGTGCTATGAAGAATTGCGTAATTTTCCCTAAATAAGTAAAATAAAAATGCAATGTTTGCAAACAAGTTTTGGAAATGATGGCAGAACGCAAACTTAGTTTTGTGCCCTCTTTGTGCCGCGATACTTCAGAAAAGCCATTGTCGGTGGCTGGCACCGCGGTTCTGGCGGGCAGGGCCCAGGCGCGGTGCGGCCGGGTGCTGCTGGGCGTCGTGGCGGGGACGGCGGGAGGGTCCTGTCTGGGGGTGCCTGCGGGGAGTCGCCTCCCCCAGAGCTGCTGCTGCCCGGTGCCCCGGCCGCCCGACGTCCCCGCAGTGGAGAGCTTCCTCCACTGCCCCGGCACACGCAGTACGGACACACACACGCATTCATATTTTTTGGTAGAAGTGCTATGTGCCCGCTCCACAGGAGGCAATTCCTGTTGTTCGGCTTTACGGGGCGTTTGGTGCGTCTCTGCGCGCTGGCTGCGCCCCGCTGTGGGCAGGCGGCCTGCGCCGCCCAGGCCTGTGCTCTCGGTTTGAGCAGAACCAGCCCTGCGCTGCTCCCCGCCCCGTGTCCCTCAGGAGGCCGCCCCGAAGGACGCGAGGTGCCGCGGCTGTCCCTTTGGGGCGTGCAGGAGGTGTCCCACCATGCTCCGTCCCAGGGCTCCTCTTCAAATGCCTCTGGGAAGCCGCAGCTCTGCTTTCCTGCCCCAAGCACCCCAGCCTGACCGGGGGGCGCCCAGCTCCGCCATGTGCAGGCAGCAGAGCGGGGCTGGCCGCGCCAGTGGCCTCTGTGGGGCCGGCTGCTCTGCTACAGGCCGTGGGCGAATCCGTGGGGCGACCCCCTGCCCCTCGGCCCCTCGGCGGGGCCGCCACAGAGCCTGGGCGCAGGACAGGCCGGCAGCAGGGAAGTTTCCCAGGCGTGTGCCCTGCCCTGATGCTCAGCGCTGTCCTCTGGGCACGTCTTGTGGGGACAGGGCTGCCGCACCAGCGCCTACCTGGGCAATAAACCCGGCTGTTATCAGAAATCCCGCGGAGGTGCAGCCTTCTGGATTGACGTGGGTCTGGAACCCCCGGCCAGGGGCAGTTGCTCCGTGCTGGCGTGCTGTGCGCGTTCATGGGCTGGCACATGCTATTCTGGAAACGGGCTGGATGCGCTTGTTTAGCTGCTGTTCAATAAAGAGCATTACCATAGCAACTGCTCCATCACATGGCGTACACTCATGCTGTCTCTGAGATAAAGAGCACATTTTAAGGCAGCATATTCTTAATGTCGATGTCCTAAAATGCAATTTTTGATGATTATTATTATTTTTCTGGGAGAATATTTGAGATAAGCGAGCATGCCTCCTTAGTGTCTCTTAACTCCTTTTACTGGTGCTTTGCCAGCGGAGGACTGCGTACCTGCAGTAATTTCTTTTTCATTTGTAGATTTTCACATACGGATCATGAAATATTTGTTAGTTCAAGTCACAGCATGGGGCCTGGTGTCAATAGGATGCAGGCATTTTTGTCACGTTTAGCGGGGTTTGTCTCCAAGTGCTATTTCTAGGCAGGCGGTAGCCGGTGCCCGATGCCTGAACCCGACTTTGTTCCTCTCCCGTGCGCTGCAGGAGCACACCCCTCATGCAGCCGGCACGTCGGTAACTCCCACGGAGACCAAACGCGTCCCCGCGCTGCTGTGCCTCTCTCGCTGGCCTGTGAGATGGGGGGCTGGCAGTTGGGCCCTGCTTCCCGCAGCACCACGCGCAGTGCCGTCCGGCACCAGCCGGAGCCGACCCTCGCGCCGCAGGACGGGCACGGCAGCGGGAGAGCGGCCCTCGCGGCGGGGCCGCCACTGCTGTCCTGCCTGCGTCCTGGGCATCGGGACCTGAGTGTGCCGCAAAGAGCTTGTGAAATGCAGGGTGCCCACCTCCGCCCGCCACCACAGGAGGCTTCTCACTTGTCACAGGCTGGGGAATTATTTTCAAAAACATTTGGGGAATGTTCTTCACAACGCACTGCGCAGGCCTAGAGGAGAGGATACCTGAGGCTGCGAGATGTGGTGTTACGCTGAGTAACAGCCCCTCGCAGCATCAGGGTGCGTGCCCCGCCAAGTGCTCTGCTCCCCACCCCTTGCTATCTCATTGTGTGGTGAACGATCTCGGCCTTTCTGCCCGGCTGAACCTGCGTGCCAGGCCCTTCCACACTGAGCATTCTCTGCGTGAAAAAGGGTTCCCAATGCAGCCTCCAAATATGTTTCCCACTTGCATTTACGTCCTGTCTGTTTGAAGCCCAAATCTTAGCTCGTTTGGTATTTTCCCTGGAATACGACGCATATGGATGGCTCTAAATATGTTGCTGGTTTGCAGTCTGGTTGCAAATGGCAGTAAGGAAATGTGCGTGTTTCTCAGCACCTTTGCTTTGCTATAACCAGAGCACGGAGGGGGCTCTGTGCCCCGCAGCCAGCACGTGCGGGGCCACGGGAGCGGCAGCAGGTAGGACGGGGTACTCCCGCTCGCGGTAGCGCATGCGTCACCAGGAATATTAATTCAATTTCCTACAGTTACTAACTCAGCGAGCCCATCCCAGTGCACAAGTGCTTCATTAAAGGAGGGGAGGGGGATTTCTGGGGCAAAGGGCTTGGGTCAGCTGGCTTGTGCAGAGCTGGGAGCCTGATCTGGAGGCAGGGAAAGTCACTTAGCAAAGTCATTAACTTCAGTGGATTTTACATCAGGACCCGTCTCCTCAGGAAAAAAATACGTGGATAATCCCCATTGCGTGTCTCATCATAATCCTCCTCCTCGTCTTCCGAAGGCAGTGAGAGGTACAGAGTAGCAGTGGTGCACTCCGAACAGTGGGGGTGTTCTGTAGGATTCTGTGGTTTGTTGTATGCGTAGGCACCCGCTGGGCCCCTGCCCCACGACTCGCTCCCCGCACGGCGTGTGACGTCCTGACGGGGGCTGGGTCGCAAACCCGCCGTTGTTCTCAGCTACAAAGCCTGGAAGAATTAACATTCCTTGCAATTATCCAACCATCTTAATTACTTGCCCGATATTCTGGCTTGGCATTAGCTGCCCAAATCATGTTGGGATTTTCCAGACACAACTTCTGAGCAGTTTGTTAGCCAAGAAACAGAAAATGAAGTAGAAAATCAGAGTAAAAATTGCTGCAGTGCTTTAAGTGATGTTCAAGCTGAGCCCAGAAGCGCGGGTAGCTCCTCGAGTCGAGTGACTGCGGATTGAGAAGGGCTGGGAGAGGAGCAGTGGTGCTGGAAGAGTTGGCATTGTCCGTGCCTGTCCCCTCGCATTGTCCAGCCCGGCTGGAGGGTGCAGCGTCCCTCCCCCGGGCGCAGGGAGCTCAGCTGCGCGCAGGGCTCTGCGGGGACGCGTCTGGCTCGGGCGGCTGCTGGCGGCACGGAGAGGAGCCTGCCGGGAAGCGAAGGCTGCGGCCGGCTTCTCGCCAGCCAGGGGAGACGGGAGACAGCCAGGCTCTGCCACCTCGGTCCTTCTGGCTGCTGGCGGTGTCTCCTGGAGGTCTGCTGCTCGGCGGGGTTTGGTAAGGCCGGCGTGAGGGCGCCTGCTGACGGGCCTCCTCCGGTAACCTCCGCTTTGGAGACCACGCCAGGGCCAGCGTCTGGCGAGTGCTGCACACGCGTGCATGGACACCCGTGTGCACACACACGGTAACACACGCACGCGCACACATGCACGCGTGCCCCAGGAGCGGGCCCAGCTCCGACCGCGGCTCTGGCAGAGCTCCAGGCCGGGCGCTGCCCCTGGGCTGCGGGGAGCGGGGCTGGGAGCAGGCAGTGTGGCCATGGCCACCGTCCCTTGCTGTCACATACGCCCGATCCTCTGGAGAAGCGCTGCCTGCGCAGCCAGGCTGTTCGCGCCAGGACGCTCCCGCACATTAACATGCCGTGTGTGAGATATCTGTATCATCTCGCGCCTCTCCTGCCTTCCTGGCTGCAGCAAAAGGCCATTTTTTGTCAGTTTCTGCTTTAGTGAAGCAAAAGGTCCTTTGGTTCCTATCCACTGTCTCAAAGTGCAGAGCATGTCATTGACAAAAGGCTCGCTGGTCAATCAGAACGCCCTGAAACTTCCTCTCCGGGTCAGGGCAGTCTGCATCCTTCCAGCTGCGGAAGGCGGAAAAGAAGCCCGGCCCCGGCTCTGGGTGGTTTATGTTGCACCGCAAATGGCTCATAAAGGTTTGTCATAACAGAAGCCCTATAAGCAGAAAGGAAGTAATAGTTTACAGCTGCTGTGCTATCTGGCACCATTCATTAGTGGATTCTGTGCTAGTAATAAAATTTTACAGGTTGATCATTTAAATGCAGGTTAGAAATAAATTTGATGATCCAACTGGAAAAGTAACAGAGACCGGTCAGTCTGTCTTTTTTCCCCCAATCAATACCCGAGTGACACCAGGCCCAGCGCACCCGGTTAGGCCCCAGTTAAACAGTTTACTCGTCATAAGGTTATTGATCACGGGGCTTCACGCACGGCGCGGGGTGGCGGCGGATGGAGGGGCTTGGGTGGAAGGGGAGCGCGCGCCGTGGTGCTGCTGCAGCGTGATTCCCGGCACCGCTTCCCGTTCCTGCCAGCGCTTTTGTGAAACGTGTCCTGAACCCTTTGATGCGATAGGGGAAATCAGCGGCGCAGGTCTCCCTCTTTGTTCCGGGGTAAGCAGCGCGCCCGCTTTCTGCAGCTATCTTGATCAGTGAGCGCACGCCTGGTATCAAACCCGCCGAGGGAGCGTAGCTGGAGGGCGATCCCCCGAGAGCCGCTGCGATTGGAGCGCCGGGTTGCGCGTGCAGGAGGAGGGAGACAGACAGGTTGTTTGAAAAAATTCCCTTTGGACCAAACACTGATGTTTGAGCTGAGCTACAAACACTTCTGCTGTAGGAAGTGCAACTTTATCAGTTTTCCAGGTTAAATCCTGTGCCTTGGAACGTAACGCGCACTGCCTGCTTACTGCTCCGGCCACGTCTTCCAGCAGCTTGTCAACATTAATTGTGCATCGAGTGTGACTCCTGTGGCACTAATTAATTGCTTAATTTTTCAGTGCACATTTTTATTTTTATTTAAGCCCCCCGTGGTAGGAATTGAGAGGAGGGAGTGTCTAGGTGGGGGGGTCCGGCAGCGTCCGTGTTTCCCGGGCACGTTTCACTCTGGCGCGTGCAGGTCGCCCAGTCCGTGGCACAATGGACGCAGATCCTGGCTGGGTACTTGGGTCTTCGGGATGTGTTTCTAGTGGATTTTACAGTCTTCTTTAAACAACCTCCACCACGCTTTCCTCCAGTGTCAAAGGCAAATCCGTTCCCTGTTTGTAATTTTCCTGGGGAAATGCACTGTTTGTTGCGCCGTTTCAACATTTACTTTCGCAATTAGGGAATATCTAATTAAATGTTTGGCATGTGCAATGTGCAAGTTTTGGTGCAGTGATATAAAAAATGTTAAACATTAATATAAGGTTAATTTTGACTGATTCAACAGCTTGCTTTTAAGTTTCCCATTGACAGCCAAACTGCAGGGTTTAATGCTGAGCTTCACATTGCGGCTTATCTCCCCTTAATTAAAATTAAAATGTGAGCAACAACACAGAGATATTTTGTAGGCGTCCAGGAAGAGGAGAAGCAGAAGCTCGAGTGATGGTTGTTTAATAAGATTTTAATTGGAGAGTTAAAGCCTTGTGATCTATCTGAAGACTGGTTTGGTGCTGGTGCGGCTCCGTGGCAGGCGAGCCCCAGGTGCCTGGCCAAGCGTCCCTCGCCGACATCTGGAACCAGTTGCAATACATCACTGTCAAAACTGCTTTCTATACGTATCTGCATTTACACATTAGTTACCCACGCAGCACTCATCAAAAAAGCTGAACAATCTTGACACGGTGTCCCTGGTGGAACAGCAAAGGTGAGCCGAAGTTGGGAGGCAGTGTCTCGCGTCACTGTCTGCTGAGCTTTTACAACTGGAAGCCTGATTAAAACTGAAAGGAAAAATTTATCGTCAGCTTCTGCTTAGTATCGTTTTTACCTACAAGAGGAGTATTCTGTTTCATACGAAGCATTTTCTAATGGGGGCTGTAGGTGCTGTTAGTTTTCATCGTTTGCCTTTGATCCCGAGCAGCGCTTTGCCGGACCCGTCACCGCTGCGGGGCGGCTGAGTAGGGTTTGGGTGTCCTATTATCCATGTGATTTCCTCGTCCTTGCTCTGAGTTACAGAACCCATCTACAGCTCATGCAGGTTTGTTGCACAGGGATGGGTGTAACGCGGAGCGGGTAGGTCTGGGTGAGATGTCAGTGTTACCAAACGGCTGTGTCGCTGCGATGGAACGAGCAGCACTTGTGTCTGCTGGCGACGGGGGCTGCGGAGCAGGAGAGAAAATAACCGAGAATTTCCTTGGGAGTTCAGGGATTAGGAGCTAATTAGGAGTTAAAAGTAAAAATGTTGAAGAGCCAGAAAGAGCGAAGAATGGAGCTCACCAGATGTGTCCTTGTGGACAGACACTAACTGCTTTGGTGGAAACGGGAGATTTCACTCTTGGTGCAGGGTTCAAGGGGAGGCGATGCAGACTATTGTATTTATTTTTTCCATTAAAAATGGCTCTGCCGCCCTGTGCACTTGCAATAACAGCAATCGCTGTGTCTGCAGGGCAGCCTGGCAGCGAGCATCGACCTGCTGAGGAGGCGCGGGATAGGGACAGGTTGGGCAGGGCCGGGGGGCTTCGCCCGCGCCGCCCCGGTGGGACGGCAGCGCCCCGCGCCACAGCGGCATCGGGCCTCGGGGCTGCCCGCCGCTCTGGGAAGCCCTGGGCCTGCGCAGGAGCTGTGCAGCTCCCAGTGTGGATAACACTTTCGGAAGCGACTGGCGGAAATGAGGGTGCCCATCTCTGGGTCCCCACAAGCACCCGGGAGCCCCACTGCAAACTTTTGCAGCAAGAGCTGGGTGCGTGCCCTGCACCGCGGGCTTGCTGCACGCCAAACAGGCAGCGGTGTATGAAATACCAGGGGGGCCGAGCTCCTCCTGGGGGTAACACCTGGCTTCTTTTCTTGGCCATTCATCACATGCAGCCAAAGATGAAGGAGAAAACAATTCCTGTGCCCAGCACAGATGGTGGGAGGGCTCCTAATGATGCCGTAAACGTCCCTTCTGAGGAGGTTAGCCCGAACCCACGGCAAATCTGTCCTGTCAGCCCATGGGCGGGTACCAGCCCTCTCCATCTGTTTGTGGAAACTGGGCAGCATCTTGAAGGCACCCCAATGCCTCGTGCGTTGGTGTCAGAGCAGCTCAGGAGAGAGCCGCTCTGCTCCCGGAGCAATAGGTGTCCCCGACACCAGGGACCCCCCTCAGCGAGCCTCCGCCAGCCGCTCTCTCGCGCTGCCCTTTGGGGTGGAGACTGGGCTGCACTTCCCTCCCAGGATCATGGCAGGGCACTGGTGGCTTCATTGCCTTGATGGCGAAATTTTAATCTCTGTTGGCGCGCTTCGCTTTGGCGGCTTTGAGTGGCACCGCGGCGTGGGCTGACGGTGCCGTTCGCTGGCCGTGGGGCTGTGCTCGGCTTCGTGTCCCCTGGCAGGGCTGTGGTGGTGCCTGTCTGGCACCGGCGCTACCGGCACGTTTCCATCCCTCTGGTCAGCGGAGTGACGCCGGGCTGTGGGCGCACAGGGCACCTGCGGGCGGTGCAGGTAGCGGGTGCGGTGCGAGCGAGGCTGCCTCCAGCCAGAGAGCAAGTCTGGCGGCCAGGTCCCCGCGCCAAGCTGTCACGCTGAACATCACTCCCTAAGTACCGAGCTGGCGCTGGGACCGCGCCGCGGCTCCGTGGTGCTCCCGCGCCTGTCCCAGGGCTGTCCCGCTGAGATGGGAGAGTCACAGAAGAGCGGAGCTGCGCCACGCATGACTGCAGGCCCTCCCCGCAGCTGGCACGTCAAATAGCCCGCAGAAATACTGTCACAGATGGGCAAGTCTTGGAAATAAATAGAAAATTTTCCCAAGTTGGAGATTTTCTTTGAAAGCTTTGGGAACTCCTCTGCTCTGCTCTAGCAGGCCCTCTTGGCTGGCACCATCGCTGTGCAATCGTCACCACACGGGTCGCGGGGCCGTGCGATGGGTTATTTGTTTCACACTGGATTTCTCCGGCCGTCATTTCGTGCGGTGCCAGCCGTGTTGACACACATTGCAACCAGAACATCAAACCTGCAGAACTCTTCTGGGGTCCTTTGCCGTAGCGTTGCATGTGCAATTCTCCTTTGCTTCTTAATTCCACGCCAGCATCCCTGGCCCTCAGAAAACGTTCCTTTGCAATGTGATTGTTTGGTTCATCCCGCCGCCTCCTTGACGGGCATCCCTCCGGCGTGCCTCGTGCGAGGAGCTCAGGGATGCCTCCCTGCCCCAGGTAGGTGAGAAGTAAATGGGGCACGGAGTTATTTAGTTTATAGTGCTTTTCTCTGGGAAGAGAGGAAAGGGATTCTGGAATACAAGAAGCACAACCCGTTTTTCACAGTCGCCTGTGCGGTGGCATTGATGCCAGGCTATGCCTCACGACTCGCTGTTTTCATTAGACGTGTCCAGGCACTCTGGAAACGATGACCAAGTGCCTCTCTAACTCATGTTTACTTCAGTAACTAGACAAACAAGAAATATTGCAAAGTTTGGGAGATGGAGGCACTTTATCTTTAGTGATTTCACTTGTTTGGGTACGTGTAGCATTTCTGAGGGCCCTTTTTGGCAACGTGCTGGTAACCTCTGCGTGGAAAAGCCCGACAAATTCTGTGCAGGATTTCAGTGCTGTTCAAGCTGACACTGAGGACAGCCGAAATGCTGCAGGAAAACGCGCGTATCGGCACTGCGGTGCTCCGGGGTGCTGGGGAGCGCGTGCCAGCGTGGGCCGGGCGTGCGGGTGCCGTTCAGAGGCCACCCGCGGCCTCAGCACGCGCGAAGCCGGAGGTGAGGACCGTCCTTGCTGCTGTGCGCTTACAGCTGAACTGGGGCAGACCAGGTCTGCTGACTGCGGCTTCTCTTGGTGCCGATAATGCCTTTGCAGGGTGTCGACAAAAATGGCATTACCTGTGCTTTACAGACTAGCAGAATATGATAAAATCAAAGTTCATTTTAAGGAAAACAAAAGTAGCTGAAGTACTTAGATTGGCTTTTTATTCAGCTGCTTGTCTCTGCTTTTCACTCCAGTAGCACAAGCTTTACTGAAAAGCAAACAAAATTGGCGCCCAATGAGCCTAAACTGAAATTCCAAACAACAGAAACACCAAAGCAATTAGAGTTCCTCCTGGTTTTATGTTAGGTGTAAGCACTGACTTTGCAGAATCGTACAGAATGGGAGTGATGCATGAAATGGAAATTTCCTGCCCAGTGTGTAGAATAAATACAGAGCGAGCCGTGGTGTTTGGTACCGTGCGCCTCTCACGCAGCCAGAGGAACCAGCCGAGCTCCGGCGCCCACCAGCAGAAACGGCCCTTTATGGAGAAGCGCTGGTTTATTTCTTATCTCCTTTGGAGCAGGTCAGCGATTAGGCTGATTTTGTCACCTTATCTCTGCGGGTTCTCCATAGAAGATGGGCAGAGGAGGTGACTTTGGAGTGGAGGGGCAGCCTGCCGTACCGCGCCGGTGCTGAGGTGGCCTACAGGCGCGGGGCCCGGCAGAGGAACACGCGGTAGCCTCAGTCCTGATGTGGCTGGCGTTTGTGCCCATGGGCAGCGCCACCTCCCAGCACCACGGATCTGCAAACGGCCGTGGAGACGGGCCTTCTCCATCCTTCTGGCGAGGAGAAATGAAAAGCTCTCAGGAATCTGTTTTCAGTTGGGAATCCTGGATGAAATCTGTTTCTTGTCTAAAAATCTGTGCTATCTCATTATTAGCACAAATAGGGTTAAAAAAAAACCAGCCCAAAACATGTGGATCTCCTGGACCAGATGGAGGGCTGACCTGGTCCAGCGCTCTGCCCCTGACGCTCAGACGGCCCCGGCCCCGCCGTCGCACCCGGGCGAGCGCTGTCCCCCCGCCTGCACCGGCACCCGCTGAGCGTGAACCTACCGCCACCCTCGGCCTGGGCGCTAACTTTTATTATGAATTAAGAGTAAAATTCCTTCTCTGCCACAGAAAAAAACTACCTTCATTTTTCAGAGTGCCTCTGTTTATATAGTTTATGGGAGAAGAGGGCTCTTAATATTTCAGTGTCATGACCATAAAATGAAAAGGTTACTGCTTGCTACAAAGGCTTGCTTGGATCCAGCACCAATTAATTTTCAATCTGAAATATATGTCTCCTGGCCGTCTCACAGCAGCCGTGAGCGGGAGGTTCCTCCTTAACGCCTGCGAGCCACAGGCCCGGTTAGAGGATTAGCCAGCTCTTGCCATGCTGTTGTGCTGGCCCCCGTTGGGGATTCCCATTATCCTTGATAGACTGTGAGCCCTGACAGTGGGATCGGCGGGCTGAGCGCTGCGTCCTCCGCTGCGCTGCGTCCGCACGTCCGGCCGCTCAGACCTCGGCTTTAGCGCTCGTGGTAGGTGCGAAGGCGGCGTGTGCTAAAGGCAGGCGTTACTGCGCAGAGCTGCTCCTGCAGAATTATCCGCACGCCGGTTTTAATTCATCTGTGCGCGGCTGCGCGGGTGCCGGGCAGAGCGCGTCGCCGCCGGCCTGCCGTTCCCGCTGCCGGGCGTTCGGGGCGATCCCCCCGTAGCAGGGGTAGGATAAGGGCTGAAGCCGCACCAGAGCGTTGCAGGCGCACGCTGCCTTTCTGGAGGGTGGATGAGCTTCTCTTTATCTTTATTTATTAATAAAAGACGGAATGCCTTGGGAAACAAAAGGTTTTAATGGCTGGTGCTTGGTATCCTTGACAACACTCCCCAAAGAATATTACATTAGGGCACCAGAGAACTTTTAAAAATAAGTAATGGAATTCCGTCTCTGTTATGCTTTTAGTAGTCATTTCGGCCACGGTGCAGCGAGGTCATAAGCTGAGCTCAGTGAAGGGAGCCAGAACACGAAATGATGCTGAGAGAACGTCTGGGAGATGAGAGGTACAGAATTACAAGCGAAAGTGCAGGCCTGCTGAGGCAATTACAGCTTAATGGGGTCATTTGGAAGGCAATTGCCAGGGGTTAATGTAGTATGGAGAGATGAGGTGAGATTGAAGTGAAATTTGGGGCTGGAAATGTGTTAAGATGAAAGATCAGAGTGCAGCGGATTCTGCAGTGCAGAAGGTTTATATCACGCAAAAAATTTGAAAAAAAATGTAAAAGTGGTAGCCAGATGTTTCAAAATAAATAAATAAAACCTTAAGTAAACGCTTTAAAAAAGTGAAATAGCTGCATCAAAATAGCCTGCGCCTGGGAAGGACTGCGGTGCGCGAGCGGCATTTAACACGGCGGAGAAGGGCTTGGTTTGGAGCAGAAGTTGTGTTGCGTTCGCCTGCACATACGCAGAGACAATGTGGTTCGGCTGTTGCGTTCCCCACACAATGTACTGCCGTATGAAAATATGACTGCTCTCTCAGCTGCTGTGCCTTATTTTGAAAATCCTTTGTTTTGAAACAAAAAGCAAGAAACAGTCCCCGATACACATATTTTGATGTATTTGCGGTGGATTCATCACATTATCTTTTCAGGCATTAAAATAATACTGGTAAGATGTCAAAATATTACAGGAACGTAAGCTAGCATTCTTTGAGAGTGGGTATTTTGGTTCTGAGAAGTATGCTTAAATATTACAGGTGTTTAAATTAAAAATGTCAAACCATGAAGGCATAATGGAAGTAATCATTTTTACACAGTTTTAAGCCGCGCAGTGTTGGAGAAAGCTCTGCATTCCAGACTGTTGTGAATGAGCGGAGTTCATAAGCATTCAGAGGACAAAAGAGATCATTATGCTTTGTTACCTCAGCCAGTTCATTACCTTAATTGCTGAGCGTAATCCAGTCTTGGAGGAAAACTCTGGGGCTTTAAGGAGCTCAGCACCGGCACCCTGTGACACAGAAAATGGAAGCCCTTTCCTGCGCCACGGCCACTCCAGGCACGCTAAACCTTGATCAAAGGCTGAACTTCTCCGAGGGTCGGCCATGTGAAAATCCCCCGGAGCTGCGCCGGGCGCTGAACCGTGATGGAGTGCCGCGGGCTCGGCACCGCTCCCGCGCCAGTGTGACCGTCCCGGATCACTGCCCGGCGAGAGCACATTATCATCCCTTCAGATAGGTGAAGTTCGAACACAGTTCTGTTTAGCAGGGAGAATACGTCTCTTTTTGCAGCCGCGCTCCGCGTATTGCGTGCACTGGAGAAACTCCTAATGTGCAGTAATGCGGCGGAGCCGGGAGACGGAGCATGGCGCTCTCCGTCAGGCGGGAGGCCACTTTGCCGGGAACGGCTTGTTAAATTCTCCTTAGCTACATGTGAGCAGAGGCGCTTGCAGGCAGGCGTTCGACTCCAGAACCACGTCGCGGCTGCGGAATGCTGCCGAGGAGTTTGCTGGGGAAGAGCAGATTTATTGTAAATACATTGGAGCGGGGGCTTTTTCACCTGCGTTTTCTTTGACGTGTGTGTGCTTTGTATCCCGTTATCCGGTCTGGCGATGCAGGCTTCTCCCTCCAGCGAAGCTGCATATATTAAGGCTTTTAAGAAATATAGTAAAACAAAAAATATGACCTTTAAAAGCATGGTTGAGTTGCATTCATTTTATAACCATCAAAGCAACTCTTTACTGTTGTAAGGTAGAAAAATCAATGATGCAATCTTTTTCCTTTTGCCTCGTGCAATCCGTAATTGAAATGGAAAATCAAATGAACGGCTAACAGATAATTGTTTTATCAATATTCCCTGCCTGCCCTACAAGGGTCAGCCTAGAATGATCATGAGCCACGGATATGATGAGGACAAAATGTGAAATTGAACAGCAAGGAGGCAATAAATCAACCTTGACAAGAAAGAGTGACCAGCATGTAGCTCTTGTAGGCAGCTTTTGGGACACTTTTTGTCTCAGGTGTCTGCACTGATTTAAAAATGTGAGAATATAATATTTGAAGCTCCGCCAGCGGGTAAACAACTGCAGACTATTTCTAGGTTAAGGCATCATCAAAGCAAACACGCTGCAGCTGAAAATATGAGGATATTGGGGCACAGTGGGAAAATCCCACAGTCAAATAACAGGGAATATCGGACTGTTTTGGGGCTGTTGCCAGCAAGAAATTATTCTGTCCTCCTGCGTGGTGGTAGAAAACGAAAAAAACCAGTAAATATATTAAAATACATTTTGCAGGCTGCTCTTTTGGTGCTCCATTGGGCATGAAAAATGCTGTGAATTGCGTTTCTGGTATTTTGGGAGCTCCCTGATGCCGGTGCAGAGCAGCTGGGTCTCCTGCCTGGCACGCCGTCTGAGGAGCGCCATCCGGCTCGGCATCGCGGCCAGCCCGGCCAGGGCGCTCCGGCAGACACCGACGGCCGTTCTCAGCGCGGGTGCCCGTCGGAGGCAGGTGAACGCAGCTCTCCTCCCACTTACCTCATCCGCCTCAGCAACGCAGGGCGTTTGGTGCAGGGATGGTAGGCGTACGGGTGGGAACGGGGAGCGCACCTCCTGTGCGGCCCCTCGTCTGCTCACGGTTGGAGCCTTGTGTTTTTTCCACTTGAGACTGGGCATGTTCTTGCTTTAATTTTGAAAACTGCTTAAGTAAAAAAACCCAAAGCCTAGGTGTATTTATTCACCGTGGTACCGAAAGGCAGCTCTGATCAAACAACAGCAAGGGTTTTGTCCCGGCACGGGGATCCCGGTTGGGGCGTTCTGAAAACCCCAGCTGAGGGCAGTTTTGGTTTTGTGGCCAAACCTGGGGGCCAAACCTGGGGGCAGATCCTCACCAGGTGCAAATTGCTAACAGCTTCGGTGGAGCCACGATCATTTACACCAGTGGAGGACCCGTCCCGCTGGTTTTTCATGCGTTCTGTTGTTAAATCCGGCCATTTCTCTCCTGCACTATCGCATACGTTGGTCATGTGGCAGTGGGAAGCGGTGGGAAAACAGGCTCGCAAAATGTGGCAGGGCTCCGGCTCAGAAGCCTGGAAAGGGCTCGGGAAGACGCACGCCAGGAGCCACTGGGCGAGTCAGAGCAGAGACCCCGGGCTCGGCCGTGCACCCGGAGCCCCCGCAGCAGAGGAGAGGGGCTGCGGCCATCCGCAGCCGTTTCACGGTGTTGGGGAAGCCGGGGAGGCTCGGGGGCAGGCCCCTGGGCAAATGAGCAAGTGGAGATCACACACGACACATGCAGAACTGTGAGAAAATGGCTTTTCGCTGGTGGATAAATCCTGCCTGTATTGGCTGTGAGCAGCCCTGTCCCAGGTGTCGCGGGGAGCGAGGGTGGCCGGGTGCCTGGCACCCCCACCCCAGGACCCCTGCCCCGCCCCGGGGAGTCTGCTGCCTTCCCCTCCGCAGACGGAGACACCCTGGCGCTGGTGTCCCTCCCTGGGCTTTGCACCTTTCCTCCAGCGGGCAGAGCAGGAGAAGGCGCCTGTGTTCAGGGACGTGGGCTGAAGTGGGGTGACTCTGGCAGGAGCCTCTGAGCTCTCTTCCCACCAGGTTCTTGCTTCAGCTGGAGAGAGATGTTGGGGTGCCCTGGGGCAGCAGCCGGTGCTCCAGCTCCCTGCTCTGGGCACCATGCATGGGAGTCTGTCCGTCCCGTCCCGTCCCGTCCCGTCCATCAGCTGAGGTTCAGCAGAGGACTGCTTTGGGCGTTGTTGCATCTGAAGGACACCGGGCTGGGAAGCCATCCTGGAAGCTTTATTTTTAACCTTGGCTCTAGCTGTCCTGCGGCGTCCCTGGGGAGGAGGGGGTCTGGCATGTGCGTGGTCTTGGAAACAGCAATATCAGGAACCCAGCAAAATAGGTTGCCAGCATGGAGAATATTTTTTATTTTAAGCACAGTATTTTAAACACACCATGCCCTCCTTCCCCAGGGGCAAGGCTGAGCGACTTAGAAACTATTTTTTACAATTGGTTTTTCAAATTCATTCCTCATCAGGCCTTTTCCCACAGTACGGCCGGGTGTGATGCTGGCAGCGCCGCAGCCCCCGCCTCAGGTGTTTCTCACAGCCCGGGGAATTTGGGGAGCGCCGCAGGAGCCAGCAGAGATGGGGGTGTCTCCAGCAGACGGCTGGGCGGTGGGGGCATGGCCCCTTGCCCCGCACGGGCCAGGCTCAGGGGTGCATGCCGCTGCGCCGTGGGGCTGGGCACCCCGAGGGGCACGGGCAGGATGAGAGCAGCCCTGGCTCCTCTCCGAGCTCCGTGAGGGGACAGGGGGTCCCCCTCCTGCTCCCATCTCTGAGGTAATGAAGTGTCAGCTGCTACCCTCACCGTCCTCCACGTCCTTGAAGCCAACGCGGTTTAACCAGGAGTCTCTCCAATTTATCAGCAGTTAAAAATAGAGGGGAAGGATGCGAAGGACAGTCCCTGCTCCCCAGGAGCAGGAGCCGCGCGCGGGAAGGTAACCTCTGTGGCAGGGTAGGACACGAGGCACGTCCCGCATCCTGCGCGACCAAAGCGTTTTTGTCCTGCCTCTGGACACGGCTCCTGGGGACAGGAGGTTAGACAGGAGCATGAGGGGAGGTGCAGGCAAACACAAAAGATCAGCCTAGGTCGTTACCGGCAGTAACTGCTTCCATCACAGTATTTACCAAGCCCACGGTGCCATAGGCCTTCTGATGAACAGCATCAATCCAGGTGCGCGGGAGGCACGCGTGCATCTGCCACCTCTGTAACGGGCCCTGCCCACGCCAAGTAGGAAATGCCCTCAGTACGGATTTACACCACGGGCCCTGCCAGTGCCAAGTAGGAAACGCCCTCAGTCCGGATTTACACCACGGGCCCTGCCAGCGCCAAGTAGGCTGTGCGGGCTGCCAGGCTGTTCATCCACATTTTAATGCCGCTGGTCTGTCAGACGAGCGTGTTGGGTAAAAATGATTCCCGCTGTTGTACCTGCCCTCAGGGGCTGGGCACGCCTGGGGGGCACGCCAAGCTCGGCCGCGGCAATACGCGTGCCCTGGTCTGTTGGCACGTCTCTGCCCTGTCCAGAGAGCCCGGTGTGCGGTGGGGCACAGGAGGGCACGGAAAGCTCAGGCCGGCCCTGAGCGTTTTCAGCCCCAAAACGCGTCCCTGGAGTCCGCGTGCGGGTCAGTGACGGCGTGTGGGCTCGGGGGCGGGTGTGGGGCTGGACACGGCCATCCCGTCCCGGGTTCGGCTGGCTCTCCTTCCCGCGCCCGCCGGGTGACGGACCCAGAGCAGCGCTGTGTGCGCTGGGCTGCGCTGGGCTGTGGCTGTGTTCTGTCAGTCCCCTGGCTTTGGCCTGGAGTGTCCTGGGGTACTCGGGGCTGGGCCAGGGCCGGGCTCTTCGCGCACCTTCCCGGGGCAGCACGTCCCCGTTCCCGCCGGCAGCGCCAGGAGCAGGGCCTGGCAGCAGGGCTGCCCACGGTGATGGGAAAACGGCTTCCCCGAAGTCTCGCAGGAGCACTACGATTGCTGTAGCAGGGCCTGGGCAGAGCCGCCCGGGGGCCCTTGTCCCGCCGTCCTCCAGGACCCAGCTCCAGCCTGGCCCGCGCCCTCCACCCTCTCGCTCTCCGGCTCTGCCAGCGCCGTTTGCTGGCGCCCGTTGCTTGGAAGCACAACTCTTTCTGTTTTGGGGCCCAGCCTCGCCACCCGTTGTGACGCGGCGGGGCAGCGGCGGAGGAGCCCCGGGAGGCGCGGGCGCTGCGGTGGGTCGGCGGGTGCCGGGGCGCGGCGCTGGCACGCGGCTTCGTGCGGCAGGCGGGGCTGGGCAGGGGCCTGCCTTGGTTCTGGTGTGGGTTTGGAGGGAACGGCGTTGCCGCACACTTGTTCTCACTGACATTGATATAATAATTTAGTTTTCTTTGTGAATTAGATTTGGGGAATTTGAACTTTAACTCCGGTAGCGCCTCTCTCCCAGTTTATTACGTATGCTTAAATAAACATGTTGAATTAACTTTATAAGGCTTGTAAAAACTACAGATAAAACCGCTCCAGAAAATCAACATTCTAAATCATGCTAAGTCTCTTCCCATTTTGCTCATCCTCTAGCAGGGCATTGACAAAAATATGAAATTGATTTGGTTGAAGGGTGTTAAAGAGCCGACAGCCAAATGTCACAAACAATGAATGGCTGCAGCGCGGAGAAAATCAATAGGGAGGTTAAAGCTGGTCTTGTGAAAGACTTGGCAGACTGCTCTGTTCCAGGAAGATATCTGTCTTCTGGCCTTGGTTGCATGATCAAAAGGAAAACTTGATAGGTTTAATGAAGGGAGATACTGTAAAACTGACAACAGAAATATAGACGCCGTGGTAAACTGCAGTGCACATCAGTGAGTGGAGCTATTAGATACATTTTTCAGTCTGAAAAAATATTTATAGGTAAAGATGTCAAAAAAATATAGTGCATTCCTCCACTTTTCCACCTCCGCTCCCCAATCAGCACAGGCATTTGCATGGCGTAAACAAAGGTTTGGGCTCCGGCTTTAATTGTGCAACATGATGGCAAACGTATAGGGCAAAATAATTAGCATGATAATTAGCGAATCGTAATGTTTTCAAATAATTGCATGATGAGATTGCAGAGCCAAAGTGAGACTGGAATCTCTTCTTTATCTGGAGACGGTATTTCAGCAAATCATCACCGATAGGGAAAAGCGAACGGCGGTTTCATCAATTAAAAGCAGGACAGTGTGACGGCAAACGATCCTTTAGTCCACTGACGGGCTTCGCACGGGCGGTGTGTCTCATGCTGGTTTTGATAAATACACAGTTGGGCTTAAAATCAGTTTTGTGAATATTAGATCCACAAATATAAATGAGGATGCCAGCCATTAAAAAAGGTTAATAATGTTAGATTAATTTTGTTTTTGAAATCAGCTTGTAAACAAAATTTGCACTGATTTACACCTGACCTATTAGCAATGCTCCTATATAACGTATTGCATCATTAGAGAAAAAAATTGTTTGAGGTCTGAATGATTACTTCCCACATATTTGTTTTCCAAACACAGCATTGCACCTAAGACTAAACTGTAACGATATTTGGAATGATGTGGCACCTTTGCAGCGCTTCTTTCCCCAGCACTGCGTTGTGCATAGACGTTCATTTCACAAGTCTGTTTGTGTTCGCTGTCATCTGTCAGTTCTGGGTATCCTATCTTCCTCTGCTTTTTTTTTTTTTTTCCTAGAAAAATGAACTCATTAGTTTAAAACTCCCAAATGCCACATTCAGCTCAAACAGCGAAGATGATAACCTGTAAAAAAAGAGAGGAGAAAAGAGAGAAGTAGTCTGGCAGGTTTTCTGCAAGTGGACGCTGTAATAAAAATGCCCCCTACTTTGTTGGGATGGTGTTTGCAGGGCTGCTGCCATATGTTACTTTCCTTTTTAGCTGGGATTATGCCATCATTATTGCTGATAAAAGCTGTTTACTGCCTTGGCAAAGGAGTGATGCTTGGCGCAGTTTGGAAGCCGCCATTCAGTTTACAGAAAAGTGCATTTAGTGCCAGATGCTAGGATCCAGGGGCTTTGTTATCTTTCCCCGTTATTGGGCTCATCCATTGTCTGGTTTTTTCTCCTTTTAACTTAGCACTGGTTTTGCTGTTTGTATTTTAAATTCACTTTACTTCAGGCAGGTGACATGGCAGGTTTCATCTCGCCACGTGGTGCCGGGTGGCGCCTTGCAAAGCCGGTGGCTCGCGGGGACCGCGTCTCGTGCGGCGCAGCTGAGGGAGGTGCCGGGTTTCGGCCCCCGGGTGCCCGGCGCGGGGTGCCCTGCCCTGGGAGCGGCGCTGGGCTGCACCGGCCAGGGGCTGCTGGGGTCCCCGGTGAGGAGTGTCGCTGCACGGCAGCCAGCACGGTGTTCCTAGAAACCTCAGCACCCGGGGCCTGGCACGACCGCTGGGCTTCAGCGAAGGAAGAACTGCGGAAAATGTGTAAATGAAGGAGAACATCATATCTGAGTTGGGAGGTGGCCATAATTCATGGGGAAATGCTCTTAGCATAGACTAACGGAGCTGCTGGACAGGCAGCAGCTCTGGTTATGCCAGGCTTTCCATTAGAAGCTGTTACCTTCTCTGTAGAGAAAGGACCATATCTGGTCTGAGCCTTCCTAAAAGCTGAGGGAAAAGAGCAGAACGCCGGGGGTGCCGGGGCGGTGGCCGTGCCTGCTCTGCGGTGAAGGCTGGGGCACAACGGGGTGCTGTGCTCGTGGCCCCATGAGCGGCCCTGGCTCCCTCCTGGCTCCGCGCAGGGCTTTTTCCCAGCCCTGGCAATTCTGTGCGCCCACCTCGTGCTCCCACACAAGGGCCCCGCACGTCGGGCAGAGGGGGCTCGGCGCCGGCGGCTCACGGGCTCTTCCCTGGCACATCAGGAGGTGCCCCAGCCTCCTGCCGCTCGGCTTCCGCCCTGCTGAGCTGCTCATCCTCGCTCGCTCGGTGCTGGTGCTGCCTTTTGTGCGCTGGCCCCCTCGCCGCCCGCTGCAGCTCCCAGCCCCAAAACCTGGGGATCCCATTTTGGCATGGCCAGATGGCCGGCGTCATCTGCCTCCAAGAGCTGGCTGCCGTTGGAGCAGAGCATGGGGGCTGCGTGGCAATGTGCGGTGATGCTGCACGAGGGCCCGGCGCCAGGCGTCAGGCTGGGAGAGGGCGGGTGGTGGCACCCGGCCCTGGCCGGGTCACCCTGTCCCAACCGCTCCAGGAGGCCTTTGGTGGCCATGTGTGGCCACAACTGGGGTCGTCACCTCCCGTGCTGCTGTGGGACGCTGCACACACTCAGATCGGTGTCACCAGCACCCGCACCTCTCAGCACCTCATGCCAGCCCCTTGCGGTGATGCCAATGACTTGGATAAAATATTGCATGACGTGGTTTTCCTCTGGTGTGTTGGTTTTTTTTATCTTGTGAGGAAAGGCAGTCGTGGCCTGTGCATCTGTCGGTGCCGTAACCGAGTGGCCGGTACACAGCGACCCAGCGAGCGCTGGCCTGGGCTGCCGCTTCCCGGCCACCTGCCCGTGCCTTCCCCCTTCGGTTTTTTTTAATGGGCCATCCTCAGGCTGGATGCCTCTGTAAATCTCATCCCTGCTAGAGACGTGGGCTTGCTGCTCCTGAACCGATTTCCCAGGACCCACAGCCCCTCTGTCGTGTTCAAGGGCCCCTCAGGTACCCTGGGCGCAGGTCCCGGGGCTCCAGCGAGCCCCCCGCCCGGTGCCCCCCACCCCATGTCCCCTGCCCCGCGCTGCCCTGCGCCTCGGAAGTGCCGCCCCTCGGTGCCGGCCCGTGTGGGGTGAGCCAGCGACGGCGGGGTGCCATGCGGAGGCGTGGGGCTCCCCGCTCCCCTCCTGGGCTCTACCGTTCTTTGGGGAGGTGGCGCTGACCTTATTTCTTTGCTGTGAGAGATGCGTGGGGAACCAAACGAGGGCAGTGCAGTATAATGGAAGGCTGTACAAATGAAAGTTTGGTTTCTGCGTGTGCAATGCCTGGTTCCCCCCCGTACCCTGGGAAATCAGGCTGATCAATAGTTCCCATCTCAGCACAACTGCAGCAAGCATTACAACTGTGTAAAATTTACAACATTGGCTGCTGTAAATTTTAATTGGAAAAGCCTCGTAGCTTTGCCCTCTATCTTTGCGCCTTTAAGTGTATTTGATTTAAAAAAAACAAACAAATTTACAACGTATAATATCGTGTCATACAGTTTTTTCTGACAGCGTGATATAAATAGTGCACACCCGCATTCCTGCCGGGAGAGAAAATGGCTGTAAAAACACCTGGAAAAAGCCGGGAGCGCCGGCGAGCGGCCGTTCGGGAGCAAACCGGCGCGCTGTGCCGGGCAGGTGCCATGCGGGCCCGCGGCGCCGGCGGGAGCGATCCCCCTGCCCTTGTGGTGTGCGACGCCGCTGCAGCCGTTGCAGCCGCCGCAGCCGGCAGCGCGAGGAGCCGCGGCGCTGCGCGGGCAGCAGAACGTCGCTTTCAGCACAGCTTTATTTCTGTCACAGGTCAGGCTCAAAATGCTGTGCGATACAGTTATTGACTGTAATCTGGGCATAAACACAAGTCCTCAAGCAGCAGCCCAATTAATAATTTGCATAATTAACATGCATATTAAATAGGGACTGGCCTTGCATCTGTATTTGCAGCGGTGGGGTAATGAGGGCCAGCGGAGCGGCGCCTCGGGCTGGCGCGAGCAGACGCCTGGCAGTAGTAATTTTTGCTTGGATTGACAACTGCTAGACAAGCAGTCCCAGCATAAAACTAAACCCCGTTTGGCAGAATTAATCGTTGACAAACTGCTCTTAAAGCGGGAACATTGTTTCTGTCAGTCGTTGGGTTTGATGTCACTGTTAGACATCATAAATCAATAGTGTCAGAATTTGGTAATGTTTATAGCTAGCGAGGTTTATTATTTCATATGACTGTCATGTACAAACAGTGGGTATCATGGCTGCCTCTAAATTATCAGGGGCAGAATATTGCCTGGAATGTATTTCTTGAATTCCTTTCCCAATTAATCCTGATGACCATTGGCAGCGATGGGGCCCACTGGTGTTTTGGGAGGGGTGGTTTTGTGCTCTGTACATTTTTTAAAGACAAGTTTCGGCCATTGCTCGTGGCAGGATTTATGGCCCCGTCTCGCTGCTGGACAGCAGGTCGGTGCTTTATGAACCTCGCTTTTCCGGCCTGAGCTGCGGATTTTAGGCTGTGGGTGAACTCCCCAGAGCAGTTCACCGGAGTCAGCCTGGGATGGGCAGGGCAGAGATGCCCTGGTCCCAGCGGGGATCACATCTGAGAGGGGCCCCCCTGGGACGGGGAGTTACTGCCCACCAGGAGTGGGACGGGGCAGAGGTGAGGAGAGACTCCTGCCCGCGCGGGAGAACACGTGCCGTGACGCGCGGGTGCCTGTGCACGCGTGGCTCTGCAGCGTGTGCCATGGAGTGCGAACGCCGTGTGAACGTCCCCTGCTGTGCGTCACCCCATGCCATGGCTCTGGGGAGGACGGTTGGTCCCTCTGCTCTGCCACCACCGCGTGCCGTGCGCCGCGTGCCACGTGCCGCATGCCACAGCCCTGCTAGTGCCAGGGGTGGGTGTGCTCGCCTTTTCCCCGCTCTCCTGGCCCCATTTCACCCCAGACACTGGGGTTTGACCCATCGCACCCCTCTGCTCATCGCCTGTCCCCTGGGACCCCCCGCCACGCACCCAACGGTGGAGCGGGTGGGATGGGGCCGTCCCTGGGCGAGTCTAAAACTGTCCCCTCACCGAGGCAGCCTGTATGAATTACGACAATAAATTACTGCAGCCCCAGGGTAGAAGAAGCATCAAGTTATGACTTTTACATGAGTATTTAGTCAGCCATTCAATAAAAAATAGGTCTTCCCGTTGCACAGTACCATTTATCAGCTACATATTTATTATTTATCATAGCTACACATGATGCAAATGTGAATTACCTAAGCGGCTCCTCCAAGGAGCACTTGCTTTTACAGAAATGTAAACATATATAATGCAGTTTGCAAAATCAGATACCGAGCTTTGAAAGGAAAAAGGAATTAGGGATGCAGATTTTATTTTTGCTTTCATTTCTATGCGATAAATTATCCGTGCCACAGTTTCCTTCTAAAGGTCATGTCCAGGATGAACTTTTCCCTAACTCCCCGCTGCTCTCGGGACAGCTCTGAACAGGGATTTGTGGGAACGCCGGGTGCCCACTGGTGCCCGGACAGGGGAGGGGGATGGCGCGGGGTCACAGCTCATGTCGGTGGCCAGGACACCTTAGCACGCTGTCCGTGCTGGGGTTGGCCGAGGCCGCGGGCCCGCGGCTGGAGGGAGGGCGAGAGGGCTGCGCTGGGCGTTCCCAGCCCCGGATCAATCCTGGCACCAGGTGACAGTCACTCACAGGCAGGAAATACCTGCAGTCATTAAAATTCCTCCCACATTTGTTCCAGCTCTGATAGTCTATAAAGTGATTTCAATTCTAAAAGAGGGATTTGAAGATTTCTTCCCTGCTCTGTGTTTCTAGAGCTTCTGGGCTCCTACAGGGAATTTCAGGCCTTGAAGTGTCTCACTTACATGAATTGCCTTTCAGTTTCCAAAGTCTTGTTACACCCGAGAGCCCCCTCCCAGCGCGGGGGGTGGAGTGCCCGGAGCACGCGAGCAAACTGTTCCGCGGGCACGGCACTGCCCTGGCCCCGCGCCGGCGCGAGGGAACGCTGATCGGCCCTTCGCTCCTGGAGACCCCGCTCCTCCTCTTCTGTCCCTCTGGGGACGGTCCCCCTCTCTGTCACAGGGACCCCCCTGTCCAAGCCTGGGCAAAAGCCTCCTTGGACCGCAGGGGCAGCACTGGGTCCGTGGATGCTCCTGCCCGTGGGTCAGTCTCACTCCTCCTCACCGGGACGACACTGGTAGCTGGGGGCCTGCGCTGGCCAGACGTGCTTTTATCGCCGGGGGCAGGCAAGAGGGCTTGTTGCTTGTTTGTTTGCAGCAAGTGATACAAAATCTGTCGGAAAAAGTGTAAATGACAGGAGTGAATTGCTGAAGAGTCACAGCTGTTACAAAACCGGAGCGTTCAAAGTGGACGGGGTAGAGCCCTGGCCTGGCGGGGTCTGTGCCGCAGCCCGGGCTGCTCCCCGGAGCTCAGGGTGCCGTTTGTGAGGGAGAGCGGCCACACTGGCCGGGCAGCGTCCCCTCGGCCGGCCGTGGGGCCTTGGCACCCGGTGGCACCCCGGGGTGCGGGGCACCATCTGCTCGGGCGTGCTGCGGCCCTCCCAGTCGCGGTCAGGGTTACGTGCACAAAGGCGTGGCCGCACGCCTGTGCTCGGGCTGCTCCCAGGGTCTCCACCGCCCCCCGGCCTGGCAGCAGTGCCAGCGGTGCGGGGAGGGCTGCAGCCCAGCTGGGCTTCTGTTCCCTCCCCGAGAGGAGCCTCCGGCCGGAGTTACACATGGCTGTGCCGCGAGTGGGTCCTCGCCACACGAGGAAGGGTCCCGGTGCTGGCGCGGGTGCCGCGGTGACGTCGCTCGGGGACTCGGTGGCCTCAGAGCAGGCGGGCTCCCGTCGCTGCCAGTGGCACATGACATCGGCGTGTTAGCACCGATTTGCTCCGGATGAGACGCGAGGAGCTGCTCTCCCCAGGAAAAGGCCTTCTCCTCCGGGTGGCCGTCGCTTGGCGGGGACGTGTTGCGGCAGGAGCTGCGCAGGCAACGAGGAGGCACGGAGACCGGCTGGGTTTCTGGGGGGAGGTCATTAGTTAACGCATCGAGGGACGCGCGGAGAATAACAGCACATCAGTTAGGATGCTAATTCACCCGACTGGCAGCAGCGCTGCGAAATGACAGCTTGGAGGGGTGCGGGGGAGGGTCTGAAAATGGCAGCAGATTGGTATTTTGAAAGGGGAGGGAAGTTCTGTAATGATGAATAAGAAAGCTGACATTTGGTGCTCACATTTAACTTGCGTCGGCTGTCCGCAGGAGGGTCAGCGTGCGTAACCTCCCGCGACGAGGCCCGGGGCTGCCCAGCAGCTGACTGGGGGTGCACCCTTCAGGGGAACAAAAAGAAAGGCCCAGATAATTAGGCCAAGTTGAACTGCAGGAGGTAGCCAGCTCCTCTGCTGCCTTTTGTATATTCATGACCCAGCGTGATTGATGGAAGGACAGTGTTTGGTGACACTGTCATTTGCAAGTTGAAAGGTAGAGTACAGACTGGAGCTCCGCTCAGATGTGCCGTACAGGGTCCCACAATAAGCTCATTTGGATGCTGATGATGTTCGCATCTGCATTTCTTTGTTTCTAACTGTTTCAGGAGGACATCTGTTAATTTGTATAGATTAGCTTGGATGCTTTCATTTAAAAACATCAAATTATGTAGCAGGACTGTTTATTATAAAAGTTTCCAGGAAAGTTCGAACTGATTCGGAAACCATGCAGAGCGTAATATTCAAAAGCCGCATTTAAAAAATCACAGTAATACTTACATTCGCATTCAGCCTCCCGTGCCCGGGAATTAAGACTTGTATTTCTGCTGCAACGTTATCAAGAAGCGTTAGCAAAAGCATCTGTTGAATTATAAATTTCAGGATAAATGAGGCTTGCCAAATTTCATATCTGCTCAGGAGAGGAGGGCCTCCTTCACTGGACAGTGAAAGCCTTTATGTCTGAAGTGGAGGGGGGGGTGAAATTTAATTAATTCAAAGGGAAAATGCTTTTACTGTGTAATATTTAGTCACATATTTCAAGAATAATAGCGCTCCTGTCAGAGAAGTTACATTTTTTACAGGTATTGCTTTCAGAGAGATAGTGGGACGTGAGCTGGGAGGAGGTTTCCCGCCCGGGTCTGGCCGTGCTGGGCACAGCAGCTGTTGGCGGGCACGCCAGCGTTGTCCTCCTGCAGCTCCCTGCGCGCCCTGCGCCGGGACGGGGCACCCCGGGTGGGTCCCTTCCCGCTGGGACGCGCAGCCGGCTGCCGGTCCCGGTGAAGCGGGGAAGCAGCGGAGACAGCTCCGGCTCAGCCCAGCTTCAGCGCGGCGCTGGGCCTTTGGCAGCACCTTTCCTCGTGCGGCCCTTCCCCAGGAGCTGCCGGCGGCTGCCGCGGCCGTAAGGCCCGGTCTCCTTCCGGGTACTTCCAGCGGCATCAGTTCACGGCTGAGCAGGCTCCGCTCTTGCACTTCTGCTTGGCTCCTGGCATCTGCCTCCCAAGGGAGCCTTCGCCATCCTGGCCCACGAGGCCCAGAAACGTGGGAATTGGGGCCAGGAGACTGCCCCGGGCCGGGGCAGACCTGCAGCGGGGGTACTCGCCGGCCCGCTCCTCCTCGTGCTCCCGAGCCGTGGTGCACGGCCAGGCCGGCAACAGCACTGGGCCAGCACTGGTCTGCTGAGGCACCTTCCTCAGCTGCGCTTGGAAATGTGTGCCTGTGGCTCCCATCTTTGTATTGACTCCAATTACACATAAACCCTAATTACCCAGATAAGGGAGCTGGGAGCCGATAAGCGGAGAGCGGCATGGCAGAGCTTGGCAGCTGCCTGAGCACCAGGGTGGCCAGAGATGGGGAAATACCAGATTAGGGGGCACCAGCAGCAAGCAGACCTGTGGGGCCGGGCCCGCTCGTGCTTTTGACAGGTCCAGGCATGGGCTGGGGGTGAGTTTGGGGCCAGCCCTTGCCCCTCCCGAGCCCTGCATGCGGATGTGTGCCGTGTCCCGGCATGTGCCCCCACCAGACAGAAATGCCCGTCACCCCCAGCACTGTGGGCACCTGCAGGGGCAGAGGGCACCTTCCCTGCTCTGTGTCCCACAGTGCTGTGTCCTGGCATGCTCCCGGATCCTGGCAGCCGTCCCAACGCCGCCTGCGTGTCCCCCTGTCAGATTCATAGGATGGAGATCAACGGAGGGTTCCTTGGGCAGCCGACACAGAGACAGCATCCAGGAGCCGTGCTACGGGGAGAGGGCACCCAGGCTCCGCGCGCTGGCCGCCCGCCGCAGCCCGGCCGGACGCTGGGGGCTGGCACGGTCCATGGGGAGCGGGCCTGGGGGCAGGGAGCAGGGCGCAGCCCGCGCACCGCGGCTGGGGAGTGCAGCGTGCTGATGTAGGGTGTTGTGATGGCAGCATATGCTGGCTATTAGTGTGCCTTTTATTTAATTTTTTTTTTTAATACAGTTTACATTGCTAGTGGCGGTGCAGGCTTAATTGCTACCTTGCCTGAACGCAGCTGAGTTTTGTAGTTACTCAAGCAGGAGGTTTTTAAAACTGTGAAATAGTTTCCCTTCCTGCATGCCCCCAGATCAGGTAGAAAATGGGGAAAGAACTGCTAAATGATGTATTTAGAAAAAGCTGTTCTACAAGAGTGTTTGAAACATTACAGATCTGCCAGAAGGTCCATTAACATAAATGTTTAACTCAGACACACACAAACTTATGTACCGAAATGAAAATGTTTCATGCATTAATTTGCTGCAGAAGGTACTAACATAACAATTAGAACAACATTCTGCCTGCCTCTGCTTGCATTTCCTGGGGCAGTGTTTCGGTGGTAATGCGTGGCGTTGATGTAGGATCTCCTTGACTCTGCGCAGCACACCACAGCACTGCAGCTCGCTCCGTTAAATCAAATCTGTACGGTTTTACACCTGGCATCGAAGGAACTGGGAGAGACTGACGGTAACGCGGAGTTTTGGGAGAGGGGGTGCCGGCGGTGGTGCCCTCACCGGGTGCTGTGCGCAGATCAGCCAACGCCGCCTGCCCACGCGCGCCCACACTCCCGACGTCCCACGCTGCGTCGGTACGCTAACAAAGAAACCTGCCTCTTCCCTTAGCGTGCTGTGAGAGCGGGTGGCAGAGACAGTTAAAATAAAGCGGAGGAGCCAGCCAGCCAGCCAGCGCAATGCCGGTCTCATGTCGTCAGTGCTCCCAGTTCGGTTCTGTCACAGCCGTTGGTTTTGCTGGGCTCAGTGGTTTTTCCCAGCCCTGTCTCGCGGGATGGCCTGCCCTCTCGGCAGACATCCGAGTGCCGAGGGCCCTCAGTGTGCAGAGGCTGGCTTTGCTAGCCGGGAATGTGGCGGCACGGGGGGTTTCCAGCCCCGTCCCAGCTGATGCGGAGCTGGGGTTTGTTGTTGGCATGCCGATCCCGTCACACGGCACTGCGCGGCAAACCTCCGACAGCCGCGGCGCGGGGTGGGGGAGCAGCAACTGCAAACATTCCTCCTCCCAGCAAACGCTTGTCCTAAACTGAGCACCGTAGAATAAAAATGGAAACATAAAAATAGCAGTTGGAAAGATAAAGCAGCATTTATAGTACTAATAAAACCGTTGTGGCTTCCACAGGAAAACATGCTTTGTAACCTAATGCTTACCTGGAAAGACTGTCGAGTTTCTGAGAGTTATAGCTGTTTTTGTAAGAGAAGCACAGAGATTTGCTTCAGGGCTGAGTGATAGATTCTCCTGCCTGGAGCATCCCAGTGTGTTTATACATGGCTTGTATGGCAGCTTTCATAAGACATTTACCCCATGATTTGCGATGAGCTTATGTGTGAATAATTAATGGCAATTAATCCTTAATTACAGTAATTAGGCAAGTCACAGGAAATTAAGCTGCAGCTGGAGAAGACCATGCCTGGGAAGAGAGGATTGGGGGCTGTGTGAATGTGCCATTCACTGACAACATTGCGGGATGAGCGGCATTCAGCAGCTTTGGCATTTCTATTGGCAGCCTTGGGTAGGACAGGAGCGCTCAGCATCAGCAGCAATCTATAGTTGTCTACAAGAGTTTTTAGTTCAAGTGCCAAAATGTTATGTTGCATATGGTGATTATCTAAGTTTATTGGTTGCCATAATTCAAATGGGTGTAATTGTTTTTGGCTTGATAGTGACATTAGAAACCGAAGCTTTTATGCGTTCATGGGTTCTGCTGGCATAAGCCGCGGTTCAACTTCGAGGAACAATTCATCCAGGTTTGCAATTATGAAAACGGGGACTACAAATGGCTTGAAATTAACGGGGAGATTTTCAATGATTAAAAAAAAGACAACAGCAAAACTGGCAGTTTCTTAGTTGAGCGGCTAATTGCTTTATTATTAGCTGCCTTTCCCGTGAAAGGGAGGTCTGCACGAGGTGCGGTGCATGCAGTCTGCTGTCTGGTTTGGGGAGTGCAACCGAGCGGGAGACAAATGGGGGTGCTGGCGGGCCAGAGCCGGCAGCAGAGGAGCCCCGTCTGAGGGGGTGTCGCGTGCTCAGCCCGGCCCGTGCCGTCGTGCCCCGTCGTGCTCTGCTGCAGCCCGTGCCCTGCGCACCCGCAGTGACACGGCTTCGCAGCGCAGGAGCCGCAGCCTTCCCCGTCATTAACGTGCAAAGTTTTTAAGCCTCATGATTAAACATGTTTCAGTAATTTACTAGGTTTCCAAGTGGTGATGTTTGTGCCAGCGACAATCTGGGGCAGCGGCATGGAGGAAAGCACGCATTAGTATCAATGGAACCTACAAAAAGCAATCAGTAATTTATGAGCTCGTGGAAAAATGCCCGCACGTTCTCATCAAATTATAGGGTTCCTGTAATTTGCTCAGTGACTACAAGGTGCGCGCTCCCAAACCTGCTGTGGTGTGTTAACTGAACCTCTGATTAGATTTAATCCAAACAACTAATCTGTTAAGGGGTCCTGAATAAACAGGCGACGTGGCCGGGCCAGGGTGTCAGGCTGAGATGACAACTGCCGAGGAGGTCAGCCAGTTCCCCGCGCAGAGTGACCCGCTGCGGGTCGGGGGCGTTCGCAGCCACCCAGCCCAAACGCTGCGCGGGTGCCCTGGGCTGCGAGCGCCTGGCAGGGGAGGCAGGGGAAGATCTCTTACGATCGAGAAATAAAAGCCTGTAGCCAGATGTTTGTGAGATCTGTGCTTGTTTGTGGTACGGAGACATGTGAAAACCTCAGCTCCTTGCACGTGGAATCTAGATCAATTTTTAATTTACTTGTACGCATGGATGACTCATTTGAAAAAGAAAATTGTGGCATCAAAAAAAAAAGACATTTCAGCGTGCATAGGTTGCTGCATTTATCTGTTTCTCGTGCACTCTGGAATGGAAATCAGTCACAGCATCTTAATAATGGTCTTGATTTTATAAATGATTTTTCCCCTTGAAATAAGCAATCCATTCATTTTAATATGTAGAATTGGTTTGCTAGCAGGGCGACAGTTTAAAAAGACTTCCAACTGTGACACAAGTGCAACCATATTGCTTCCTATTACTCGCTAAGGTAGTTGTTTAGAAGAGAGAATGTTCTCCCTGGAAATGTTTAAAGCGCTGTAATTTTATTTAGGATAATGAGGATTTATAACAGTTTTGCCATATGAAAACCTGCCTTTAGACAGAGCGAAATCGGCAGTTGCGGTTACGGAGCGTGCTAGCGGCGGGGTTTTGCGCGTGGCAGGGCGAGGGGAGGTGTTTGCGCCTGGGCGCGCAGCGTATCCGTCACTGGGCCCAGAACGTTCCCCGCCGCCGCGTGGGCTAATCCATCACGGACGTGTATGGATTTCTCTGCTTTAATCGCTCGGGATGTTAATTAAAATCCTGTTTTATAGAATATTTTAATTTCAGGGTTTGCCCAGCTGAACAGCCTCAGCCACGCTGTCAGGACAGTGCCGTCGGATAACAAATTATTAGAGTTTAACGCAGGCGGGGACTGGGGAAATTCCAGCCCGGCGAAGTCACGGGGCATTCAGCCGCCGGTGTGAGGGCGACGGGCACTTCAGCGCTGTGTGCTGCTGCTCTCTGTGCTGTAAGGTTTTTGTTGTTAGGCCTTTAGGAATGTTCACCTCATTGCAAACGCTGTCCTCTCGTTCCTGACACTGCTGCCCGTGCCGCATCCCGAGCCGGCTGGCGTCAGGGTACAGCAGCAGTAGGTTTAACGCCCTCTTTGTCGATATAAAGGAGAGGGAATTGAACGGTTACCGATTTTATCAGGTTTTATCTCCTCACTGAAAATCTTAGCTCTCAAAACATTTCTAATTTCCCTTATTTGAAGGCTCAAACAGTTTCAAATTACTGCCCGTGGATTGTTCTTGACATGGAGAATGGTAAATTTGAGCTGTGGAAACGCTGGAATGTGTGGTGTGTGCTTTTCCTGAACAAGGGAATTCAACGGGTAAATTACAGTCATTTACTTGGAGTGTAATTTACTGAGAGCCTTTAGGCAAATGCAGGAGAAAGGACAGCGGAACAGAAAAAATAGCTAAAACAGGGCTGCCCCCCCGCCTCACATGAAACACAGTCGGTGTCCACGTGACAAGGATAATAAAAACTTTCTTATTTAAAATACGTATAATTCTTATTATTTTTTCAATTCATAAGGCAGGCAGTTGTAAGTATGACTGATTTATGTGAAGATAAGATTTTAAATCTTGCTAAATTATCCACACATCTTCTTAGCGTTGTATACTTTGCATATATCAGTATCTGCACGCAATCATCCCATATTTGAAATTGATAAAACTGTTAATTTTATGCCTAATAACAGATCAAGTATCTGAGACTGTCATCGAGCTAAATGGAAATTGCTGGTTTCATCCTGTGGAAATATTCAATAGTTAATCATTTTTTTAAAAAATAAAAATGTTTATCTAATGGAATCTGCAACGAAGATACGCACTTGAATTTTTATTTGAAATTAGAGCGTAAAAATAAATACCGGCATATCTTTTCTTGGTTTAAATGGCAGAAATATGGACGTTCTGTCATCCCCAAGCACAGGCACACGCAGAACAATTCGCAGGAAGTGTTCTGACTGGGGCTTTCCGCGGAGAGCAGCGCGCGGGGCAGTAATTGCTAAGCAAACAGAAGGCAGTGCTGTAAAGTGGTTTTGTACGGCATATTGTAATTTGACACTTAAGTTGTGCCCTGCATTACCCTGTGTCATAATTGATGGCTAAAGAAAAGCACATGCTATGCTAATCCTTTGTTAGAATAGCTTGTTAAATTGTGGTTGCCAATTTAAAATAAACTATGGAATGCTCGTCTGTATTTTAGGGTTTGTAGTCTACAGTTTTAAACAGTAATTTTAAAGCTGTTTTTCAACTTTATGTTGCATGCACACTATTCTGCCTTTGCACACAAGGTCAGCATGTTCGCTAGTTTAATAGCAGACCATCAAGAACAAAATCAATGACCTGCATGTTTCACACTAGTATCACAAGGGATTTTCCCATTTATAGCACATTTGTGTACTGATCCCGAGTTTAAGATGACAATATTGATGCCCTATTAGAGCTGTGCCGAAACGGACATTGCACGGTTGATGCTAGAAGTTGTCTGAACTCACTCTTTTCCCAGACGCGTGTTCTACTTTTTGTCTAGCTTAACAAATATCAATAACCCAGACAACGGCCCTGCGCCGCGGCGCAGCGAGGGGCTAAGCTCCCACGTTGCGTGTTTGCAGTAGGTGGAATTTCTTCACTGCGGACTTCAAATCAAGATCTTCCGTCGTTGGTGCGAGGAGGATTATGACGCTGCATCTAAATAATCATCTGCGTGCTGATTACTGAAAATAAAGTGGCATTATTGCTTATGGGTGAGATAAGGCAGCTCTGCCCTGGGAAGACTCGAGGGCGGTTTCGGTGGGAATTTTATGAGTCCTGGTGCGGTGCAATCAGCCGCCACCAGCCCTGACGGAAGGATAGCTCCCCGATCTGCGGGGGAATGTATCCTGTGCCACGGAGAGGAAATGTTACCTCTGCAGAAGAAAATGATTTAATGTGGGTAGAAGGGTTATTCATTTATAAGGGATTAAAAATGACTTCAGTAGAATACCTTTAATTTGTAATAATGGTCTGCAGGGCTGTTTCCTGTCTAAAATAAACCGTTTGACTGGCATGTTCATTTTGATCCATTGGTTGTACTGTGTATCAGAGGGGATAAAGCTATGCTCTTCAGTTATTGTGTTCAGCTGAACTGGTGAGGAGCTGCAGTCAGTGTGGTCCTCAGCCCCGGGTAGCAGGGAGCAGAAGGCTGTCCCCCGGCCCACGGCTCGCCCTGGGAAGCTGGATTCCTCGCCTGCCTGGGGAATCCAGTCCCTGCCCTGCTGTGAGTGGGCATCCCGGCACGGCTCCCAGTGCAGGACTCCGGCACGCGGAGCACGGCTGCTTTCCTTAATTGCGTTAATGGGAGTAAAGCAAGGAAAGGTTGAAGCCCGGAGCGTGCAGAATGCTTTTGGCTTGAAGGGATTGCAAAAAGGAAAAAAAAAAAGAAAGCAGGAAACCTTTGCACTTGAGCTCTGTACATAATTAGCTGTGTCGCTTTCTGAAGAGCAGATGCTGTGTGTCGGGAGGTGGGTGACACTTGGTGCCTCCGGGACCCCGGTGACTGCAGTCACAGGGCTCGCCCTCCCGCCGTGACATCCCGCTCCTGGAGCCCGGAGCCTCTCCTCGCACAAGCCTCCTTTACCAGGCTCCTGCGGGGTGGCTGCGCTCCTTTTGGGCACTAATCCTGGACAAAGAGGGACGGTGACTGCGCCGGACGCGGTCCAGAGGCACGCAGGTGACAAAACGTGAGCGACCCGCAGATCAGTCATGTGTTCTCTGGCAGGGCTCGATTTGTCTGTTCACTGGGCAGTAAACAAGCGGAGAACCAGCTCCCTCTGATTCAGCAGACAGGGTGTCACTGTTTTTTAGGATTTAATAACAGGTTTTGCTATGTTGGGTGCTGGTTTTGTTAAAGTTTCAGGTTTTGGGATCACCAGAAAAATCTCAGCTTTCAAATCAAGAAAGACTTGGTCTCCAGTCCTTACAGACACATGGAAAAGGCTGAAAAGGTGACCCAGAGTCTCCGACACCGGAGGGCAGATAAACAGGGTGCGTATTTATTACTGCTGAGATCCTCACGCTTTTTAAATTAGCACCGATGTGGGGAAGAGGAGCGAGGGATCTGACGCATATTTTTGTGAACCATAATATTAGCAGCTCGGTAAAGGGCAGCGTTCTCAGAAGACCTGATCAGTGCTGGTGTGCCTGGAAGCACTAGGCAATAAAGAAAGATTATGTAAAAATCCCCAAATTCAGAAAAAACATACAAAGAGGTGTCTTTCAGTGTGACTAAAGAATAAACAGCAAAGCAAAATGAACATATAGTGCTTGCAAATTTCTGTTGTTACAGAACAAAAATACAAGACAGAGCACTGTCTGGTAATAAAATATAAGCAGAATTAATCTGAATAAACATTTCCAGCACGGCTGTTCTGGAAAAAAAGGCATGCTCTCCTTGTGGTGCTTGCTACAAAGTACTGATAACATAGCTGAATCCTGCTCTCCTGCTTTAATTCTCATGTATTTAGCGCAGAACTGCTGTCTGGTTTACTGGGAAAGAAAAAAAAAAAACAACAGAGCCAATTTTGATTGGAACAGGCAGGATTAAAATGCAGGATTATCCCTGCAAAGGGCTATATCGGGTGTGCAGCTCACTGACCTTTTTGAGGAGCGAGCGTGTGTGGAGTTGTGCTAGAATAAATCCGAATGCCGGCGAACTTCCCGCGAGCCGGCAGACACGCACACAAAGGGCGGCCTGGGCTGGGCTCCCGGTTACCTGTGATGGGTACCGGTTTGTGTGCGTCCGCCCGCGCCTCGCCTTCCGGTTCTCAGCCCAGGCGGTGCCTTTGTGTGACTGTGTGCTTGAAAATAACGTTCCTATAGGGTCTGGTGATATAAATAATGTATGTGGAGAAGCTCATAAATGTAAGCTCGCATTTTCCTCAGTAGTTTTTGTTCTCAATCACCTTGATGAAACAATCTTGAAGGCGCTCTCCTTTCCGTGGCATTTGGAATGAGTCCCTGACAGGCTGATTTTCCACCCCTGTTGTGATGCTGCTTTCTCTAGTTAATATTCCTCTGTAAGTGTCGTACCAAAGTAAACCAAAGGAGCCCAGCTCATGACACTAAGGCTGCATTTGCATTAATTATGCAGTCAGGGCTGGTGAGAAAATGCTGTCACAGAGAGAGAGGCAGTAAATGAGAACCCTCCGAGTGCGCCTGAATGAAGAGCATTAAGTTCATTTACATGGGAGCAGGACGCAGGCAGGCTGGGAGAGGGAACAATGGCATTTCTCTTGTCGGCTCGCTCGCCGTTATTGTTCTGCAGCTTAATGACTTAAAGGCAGAGTGGTTGTGCTGACAAAAAGACAGCCAAGATCCCTTCGGTATTAATAACGGCAATAATAATTAATAATATCCCACTAATCGGGAAGCGCATGGTAGCCCCGAAGTTGGCGAGGCCCTGCCCGGCGGGAAGGCCGTGGCCTGGCATGGTGCAGCGCGGTGTCCCCAGCCGCCATGGGCCCCTCATGCCCCTCTGGTGCCCTGCAAATGCCAGTCGGTGCCATGGCCGCCAACCCCGGGACGGGCCCTGGGAGGGCAGGCGGGAGAGGAGGGGGCTGCAGGGCCACAGGGCCGGGGTGCGCGCGGGGCGGGCGGCGCGGGTGGCATGGGACATGGCTGGGGCCTGCAGCGCCAGGCTGGGCCCCACGTGGGCGGCCTCTGCGGGGCTGCCAGGCCAGGCCCCACCAGCCAAGAGCAGGAATCTTTTCGTTTGTTTATTTTCCGGAGATTTTTCATGTGTTTCCAGCATCCAAGGCTTTAGTTCTGTAGCAGAATTGCTCCTCTTGGTGCCAGGACAAATGGCTGAAAAGGGCTCGTTTCACCTCAGGAATTTTGCCCTCTCCGCTGCCAAGAGCGGGGGTCCCGCTGATGGGGTAACACAGTAGGTCTCCCCCATCGCCAGCCCACATCCCAAACCCACATTAAAACACCAGGGACTCCTTTGGCTAGTACTGCAAACAGGGGACGAAATATACAGCCGTATACGAAAATATTTACTGGGCATTGTACTGCGTAAACGTCCCATGAAAATACAGCGTAGCACGGCAGAGTGCTGGGTGCCTCGGTGGGTGTTCAGGTGTTCCCCCAGCCCTACGCGATCAGCTGTGAAGGGCTGTTCGTGCGTGTCAGTGAGGGCCACCCTGCTCTCCCGCTGCCCCTCGCGGCCCCTTCTCCTCCGGCCCCCAGGGTGTTTCTGTGCATGGAACATGTTTGCTGGATCGGAGCTGTGCTGACAACGATGTCTGCCCTGAATCCAGATGACACCTCTGATTCCACCGTATTCACTGTACAGCAATCGGAGACTTCTCCAGATTCTTCTGCTGTCTGTGTGCATGTGTGTCACGTACATTATGGAAAGAAAGCAACCCCATACGCTTACAGAGACAGATACGGAAGCTGTTATGTATGGTCACTAAGGAGAAATACTATACCGTGTGAAATATTAAAGATGTGCTCCTTGATCCTTTCACACGTAAAGATTAATCTCCTAATATTATACTATGATACAATAGTTTGGGACTTTGTTTCATCACAATGCGGAGATTTCCTTTAAAGTTCAAAACTTGTCATCTCTATTTATCTTCAAGACTTTCAGACACTTTAAACTATAGTTTTAATTTAAAGTGACTTTTAAAATTCATATGCTGACTTAATTTTCCTTGGAATGATTTATATTTCAATAATAGCTTAAATTATGTTTTGCATTCTATGCTTTGATGTCATGCGGGAAGTGTCATCACAAGATAAACTTTCACATCTGAGAGTCAATAAATTGTGCTTAAGTAGTCTAATGAAAATACTGTAAATGGCTGTACAGAGTTATACACAGTACTGATACGAGCAGAGATACACATATATATTTGGCAAAGGACTGTGTTTGATCATACGGTGTCATTAGCTTTGACACTGTTGCATGGTACCAGTTTGCAGTGATATGAATCCTATAATACTATATCATGCTTTTATCCACTAAATAAAAACCTGCCCTATGTTTTATTACAAAGTAGGTGGCCTGGAGGAAAAATATATGTATTCTTTCCTTTTGGAATAAAATATGCATTTGGGCTTCTCATTTCATCTCCAATCTGTGTTATTCCTTAAAAATGCAGAACTGCCTGAAGTCCTCTTTAATATTTAATTCAACAACTTTTTAATCTGTCATTATGCTGTGATGAAGTAAGCATCAAGTGTCGCTGAAAAAGATTAAATTATACTTGGAAATAGGAATTGAAATGATTTAGGGTTGGAGGCTGAATATTTGCTTTGCACAAGTAATAATCGCAGGAGCTTGGGTGAGGCAGGGGTTTGGATCTGGCTCTAATGCCTCTGCCGATCTGCTCTCCCTGGTGCCTGCCCCTTGATTTACTCTGGCACTGCCAAGCTTTGTTTGATTTAAATGGAGGTAGGAAGTGGAAATTCCACACCGCAATACATTAATTACTTTCTGCTACTCCTTACACTGATTTTCTTTTTCTCTGTAAACATCATAAACTCTGATGCAGGCAACCCAATGGATAGCCGCTCCGAGCTACTCTATAATTTCTTGTTAACAAGCTTATCTTAAAACGGAAAAGCAGGAATAATTAATATCAACCTCTGGAAGAATGGATGGCGCGAAACAGTGGAACACTTGTTCCTGTCCGTTCATGAGGGATACCCCCGTGTAACGAGGGGACTGGTGCCAGCATCATCCAATTGCTTAACTTAGGCGTTCTCTCTCCCTTTCCTTTCTGAAGTCGCCTTTGCATTTCTCTGCGGGGTTCTGGAGAGAAAGGCAAGAGCAACGCCACATTGCCACCGCAGGGCCTTGAGGGACCCAGGCTCAGGATCGGCTTCCCGCGAAGTCAAACCAGCAGTGCTTGCGGTCCCACTTGGGTCATGATCCGTGCGTGTCAGGAACCACGTGCATCGTTTGGCACTGCTGGGCGTAACTCGTTTCTCTTGGGGAGCACTCTGCACCGGACGGGGCGTGGGGGGGTGAGGTGCGCCCAGCCGGGGCGCCCAGCGAGGCTGGACAGCGCAACGCCCTCCCGCACTCCAGCTACTTCCAGTCATGTGTACAAAAGAGAATTTTGGAGTTGGGGGGAGTTTTCCAAGGACGAATATCTTTGCAGCATTAATCATACCACTGCCTGACGGAAGAAAAGCTATCTCAAAGCACAGCCTTCTCTAAGGTGAGAGGGAGAAGAGCCAGATTGTTGGAATATTATGGAAATTCCTTTAATGGCTACCTGTATTGCAGGAAACTTTTGTCTCCACTACTGCAAGATTTAGTCTGGAGTTTGATACACCTTGCTGTCCAGCTTCAGGAATGGGACCACACTGTTTGTTTATAATTCTGTCAAAACCGCTCTTTCTTATATAGCATATTGCAAAAAAGAATGCATTCCCTCCTATGCGATGCATTATTTATAATTATTCTCCCTTCTTTGTAGAAACGTGAGTACCTATATAAATAATTGATTGCGATTATTAATTGGGGAGCATGCAGCATTTTTATACAACTTGTGTTACCCCGTGGTGGTTCTGAGTGCACCAGCAGCTCCGCGTCTTGGGCGCCGGGTTTGGGTCCCGTTCCGCCTTGGCAGACCCGGCCGGGGGGTTCTCCTCAGGGCTCTGCCGCCGGGCGCTCCCCGGAGCAGCGCTGCCGTGGCGGGGGCACGCCGGGGCGCGCTGGGCCGGGGCTGGACGTGCCCGCTCCCCCCGGGGCTGCGGGTGCTGGCCTGGTCTCGTGCAAAGGGGAATTTTGTCTGACAGGGACAGAACTTTCCTCTGGTCTGGAAAGATGTACAACGCGCTGTCAGGGAACCGGCCTGATACGTGCTGCTGTAGAGCTGAGCACCTTTTAACCTCTTCAGACTGTAAATTCTGAGCAGTTGATATTTGAGTGTAATTCCTCTCAAACTGGCATTATTATTTGATTGCAATGAATTACCTTTTTGAAAAAAAATCATAAGTATAAATTCACTTGACTGATCCTGCGAATTATTTATGATGTAGTGTTTTGGTCTAGGATAACCTTTTAAAATAAATCAGGTTTTCAATAATAGTGCAATGTTTGCCCACCTAATGGTGTTCCCATTAAGATCTGCGTTTGTCACCAACCTGCCTTTTCAGCTCGTGCGGGAGACAAGTTACCGCCCCTAAACCCACTGTGCTTGTAGGGTGAAGTAAATGCATGTCTTTGTAGGAGAATAAATAAAAAGAGCAAGCTGAGTCAATAAGCGGGTTCAATTCCTGCCTCCAGCAATGGCGGACAGCTCATTTTGTAGATGTGGGTGTTTTGTTTACATTTATAATGCAGCTTTATTTAATGCTGACAGATATAGCTTGTGGCAAATGATAGTCAGAATGTATGAGCAGTCATAATGCTTCTGTCTTCTTATAGTGTGCTGCTGAAAATAAGCAGTTCACCTCTGTTTTTATTGAGGAAAGGATATGAGACAGCTATAGCTTCGTGAGGCTATTTATTGAGTTGTTTTACTAGCTGTGAACATGCCGCTTTATAGCAGTTGTGAAAATGGACTTTGCTAGTGTGTGGGAAAGGAAATAACATTGCAGTATACAAGGGTAGTAAAAAAACCCTCTATAAATAATTTTTCAGACTGAAGAATATTCTCATTTAAACAGCTAGAGAGCCTGGTGATTTTTGCCAGATGCCAGCTTTTTCTGGGGTGGTGCTGGGTTACGATTGCTCTATCAAGCACTATTAATTTTTTAATGTAAAAAAAAATTAGATCACCCTTTCAACCAAGGTGTTCAGAAGCTTTGTAGGGAGAGTTTTGCGTTGTTGCTGAGTTCTGTGTGTTTACAAACCCATCAATATTTAATAGCGCGGCGTGATCCATAGATCCTTGGGTCTGGAGGGAGGAGAGGCTGCCTTGTCTGGCAGAGCTTGCAGAACGCAGGTTTAATTTGGGCTCAACGTGACTTTGTGCGTTGTGTGGATGCGCAGGCCGTGCGTGGCCTGCGCGTGACGAATGCTCAGGCGCGGGGTGATGTCAGTGAGCTCTGCGCTATTTATACCGTGAGGAGCCGAGTGTACGGCTCACAATGCAGGTGTCTCTGCAAATGGGGTTTGTCCCCAGGAATCTGAGGCCAGGCTTTGGTTTCTGTCGGCAGGGCTCTTGCTCAGCGTCGCCCAGCGCTGCCGGGGAGCTGGGGAGGCTGGCGGGGAGTTTGCCTCTTCCCAGCCCGGCTTTCCCCGGCACTGCTAGCCGGCCCGCTGCCAGGAGGAGGATCCAGCACCAGCAGCTCGCGCGCGAGCTGGGGCCTTGGTTCCCGCTTCCCCTCTCCCAGCCCCGCGGTGCCAGGCGGTGGGTTCCCCTGGGAGGAGCGCCGTGGGTGTCTTTGCCACGTGAGCCACGACGCTCTCTGCGCTTGCCGACGCTGCTGGTATCGGCCGTGTGCTGCTGCTGCGTGTTCCTTAGCTGGGGGGATTTTGAATCTTACACATGTAAACTGCGCTGTTAAGGATTAGGCAGGATTTGAGGAGTTCAGTACCTTTTCTGTTTTTATTCACGTGTTCAGCAGCAGCACTGAGGGGCACAAATCATTTTCATGTATGCAAAAATAATTTCGAAAATGGTATTAGTCTCAGCAGGTGAGGCCTTTTGTTTCTTCCATGTTTATGTACAAATTCCTAGGGAACACTAAATATTAAATTGAAATAACCCTCCCTTATTATTACACAGCTATGGATTCAATTTAATTCTCTTCAGATAAGGTTTTTCTGGACACATATTTGCAATTGCCTGTCCTGTAAATACAGTTCAGACTACAGCCAGCAGCTCCTTCCTGCCTGCCTGTTCTGCAGGAAGGGCACTGCATTTCTGTGCTTTTGGATTTTTTGGATGTGGACGCTTTTCCTTCTCGTTCTCATTACGTTTACGGATTACAAGAGTGCTGTAAGATGTCCTCTTTCCCCGCTAACTGGGCAGAGAAATGGGTTAATCTCTCCACAGAGCTATTCCTCTACTTCACCACCTGTTTCCAAATCCCAGTTGAAAGGCAGAAAATACAGAGCCCGGCCTGAGCCTGAGGACTGCGGGGTGGCGAAGGCCCAGCACCTATTGCACCCAGGGACTGAGGCAAAAAATGCGGGGTGAAAATGAGAAGGAATTTGCTGTGTGTGTTTTGTTGTGGCTGGCAAACAGGGCAGCTCTTTAAACTGCAGCACTGCTGGTCATGTTTTGTAGCCGCCTGGGCTTCAGACACTTGGTGCTGGTCTGTGATGCCTTCGCGTAGCGAGCACAAGGACTTCGCAAACCTTTGCTCTCCTCCTCTGACGAGATACCCTGGAGATTCAGAGGTGAGACTATAATCAGGCAAAATTTGACATTTTATTCTCTACACTAAGGAATTAGTCTCATTTTTATGAAAATAAATATATGGTCTAGCTCTCCTAATAAGACTGTCTCCACTGTGTTTAAGTAATAATCATTTATTGTTTAAATACAGTAGAGGCTGTAACAAAATGCTGTCAAGAGCCATCACACTCATTAACCTGCCAGCTAATTAGCCTCCTCCTGCCTGATTGCTGACAAGTTCTTCAATCTGAACCTATCGCTGTTGTGTCAGCGCTGAAGCACCAAGCGAAGTGGAGGAGGGCTCCATTAGATGTTTGCGAACAAAGTCTGTGCATTAAAGGTTTGTTTTCTGCACTCCAACAAATGTTACAGCATTAATATTCCCAGCTATAATTAAATTGGCAACTCTTAATTGTGGTAATTAGTGCATTAACCATTTCTTTCCCAGTGTCGTTCCCAGGCGAGGCTCAGGAATTCGAGCCGAGAGCCAAGGCGATGGATGCCCTGTGGAACTGAGGCGCCCGGGGGCCAGAGCCTCCCCTTCCCGAGGCCGCCAGCCTCGCAGAGCGGAGCGTGGGGCAGCGGAGGAGGAAAAGCGGGGGTGCCTTGGCACCAGAGACCTTGGACTTCGTGTGATGGAAACGCCTGTGGGAATATAGCGAACGCACGTGCCCCCAGCTGAGCTGGCCAAGGAGTAAGACAGCCTCGGCTGGCTGAGGTGGGAGCAGAGCAGAGCAGATTGCCCTTTCTGCAGTCTCCCAGACGCTGTAATTGGTTGCCCAAATTTTCTCTCTCAGAGAATTCAGAAAATGAGTTTTTCTGGTCTCAGTGCGTTGCCTTTGAGCTGCTGCTCACATGACAAAACCAACCTGCGAATTGCCATAACTCACGTTAGTGCCCCAGTGTTTGCAGTGCCTTCGCAGCAGGTGACAGCGGGCTGCACGTCCCCGGTGGCACGGAGAGTCGCTTGAAGGGCCTGACGGACAGAGACAATAGCTCCGCAGATCTCCAGGCCCAGTCTATTGCCTTGTGGCCCTGTGTTCAGGGGGGAAACAGCGTGCTTTTGGTGCAGGGACTGAGGCCTGGCTGCGCTGGTGCTTTGGGGTTGGTTGGAAAAGGGTGCCAGTATATTTTTGAGGCCTTAGCTCCTACTGCTTTTTAGCCGAGCCTCCTCAGGGCTTTGTAGAGTGACCTAAGTACCCACAGTATTCCTTGCCTTCTGAAAAAAACTGAGGCATAGGGAAAAGAAGTGCTTTGTCTAAAATCACGCTGCAATTTTGGCATAGGGTCGGGGCAGAGACCTGGGTGCCTGGGCTCAGTGCACAGCCCAGTTCACCGCCCCAGCTCCTGCTGTAACGCTCCGCTCCTTTGTCTGGTATCCGGATCCAGCTGGGATCTCAGCCCACGTGAGCCTGGTGAGTCCCTGCTCTGCTTACGCTGGCCGTGGCGGGAATGTTTTGGAAATCACAGCAAGGTCAGTGCTAAATGCTGAACAGCCAGTGAGAAAAGGGCTGGCGCTCGTCTGAGCTCAACTGGAGACGTAAAGATCAAATAAATGTAAGAGCAGCTCCCAGCACTGAGAGCAGGTGATCTCAGCGAGGCCAGGCAGGACGGTCTGATGAACCTCAGCGCACCCGCAAATGATGCTGCACCTTCCTTGCGTGTGGACGTGCCAGGCCAAAACAAACATCTCTGGGTTGTGCGGAGGAGAACCTTTCCATCAGCCCTCAAACCTGGCTCTAAGTTTATCCCCTGGCATCAGGGAGCAGGGAGGTTCTGCCCTGATAGCTCTGGTGTCAGAGAGCAGCTTCTCAGGGGTAGCAATTCTTGGTACTTTCAAAGGGGGAAAAAGTGTTACCTTGATATTGGCTTTTTTTTCCCCCCCTAGTGCATAATAATTCTGTATGTATACAGTAAAAAGGGAGATAACTCAAGGCAAATTTAATTTCAGATTGGATTTTTACTTAATGTATTATTCATAGTATTATTTATATCATCACTTAGACATATCCCTGGCAATAAACTGAAAACTTAACTTTAACAATGATGGTCACCTCTGTTTTGGGGGCGGTGGTGGGCTGGAAGCCTTTGGCTGCACTTCATCGCACCGCAAGGGTTTTAATAAGGGATGTGGTGTGGGGGAGGGCGTTTAATGAGGGGCTTGGAGGGGGGTTGTTTGGCAGCTATTTTTTCCCCCCAACATTTTTGCTGCATGACCTGGTTTTGCATTTTTCTGCATCTCTGTTCATCTAATTAGGATGTTCTAAAAAGACCTGGACCACTTATTGTACAGAACTGTAGCCTGTGGGTATTTAATAAGGAGCTTTCACTGGTACATTTGCATCTTTTGCTTGGGGTCTGAATAGCGAATTACCTTAAAGATCATTAGAAGCGCTGCTGTATTGTTAAAATCAGGCCACGGTATTCTAATGACAGTTTAAAACTTGAGGCGTTCCCTATAACGGAGCTCACCCCAGCATAATTGTGCGTTGCACGGGTGACCCTGGTATCAACTGCTGATGTTCCCAGCTTCCCCCACCGCGCGTTGCTGCGGGCAGGTGGGTTTCCGCCCAAGCGCCTGGCCACCTCAGGAGCGCGGCAGCGACAGCGGTAACAAGGAGCCTTTCGCGTGTTGTGTGCGCTCAAGTGTGCGGCTGTTACGCAGCACCAAGCCTCGCAGGAAGAAAAAGGCGATGTGGAGCCAGTGAGCAGAAGGCTGCTGGTGCATCCCCCGCCACCCAGCACCGCTCCCAGGCCCGTCCGGGCTCGCTCCCGGGGCCAAGAGGAGTCTGCACCCGGCTGCAGGTCGGAGCCACGCACAGCAGCGGGCGCCGTCGGCCTTGGGCGGTCGTTAGGTTTTGCCAGGATTTGCGTTGCGCTACAGCAACGGGGTGCTCCCAAAGCCGATTCCCTGGGGGGGCCATGCGGCTTTGAGAATGAGCAGGAGAAGCCGGGGCTCATGGACAGCCCTTGGGGGGCTGCGACCAGCGTGGCCAGCTTGGCCAAGGGGCTGAGCCCCTCGTGCGTCCTTGGGCTTGGGTGCCCTGGCTGCCCCTGGCATCGTCCAGCTCCTCCTTCCGAAGCGCAGCCGCTCCCCACCAGCTCCCTCTGGTTGACGTTTCTGCTCTCCGTGACACGTGGTGTGGAGCTGGCAGCCTTTGTGGCCGCTTGGGCTTTAGGACAAAACATGGAGAGGATTCCTGTGGAGGCTTTCACATCACGCTTGCCAACCGAGTGCTTCTCCTGCTCTGCATTCCAACCTAGACAATTGTTGGTACTGGTGGCCGTTAGCGGAGACGCATGTGCATTGTTCGGCACTTCCCAACTTTCTGGTTACTGTTTCCCGGCCACAAGTGACCCCAAGCCCCGAATCCAGGCTGGCTGTTCTGTGGCGCGGTGCCCAGGATCTGACGGGGCCCGTACACAAGGGAGCCCCGCATTGTCTCTCCTCCGGCCTTCCTCCAGCGCTGCCGGGTCAAACGTTACGGGAACCAGAACTCTTTGTCCCGAGGGAGCTGCTTTAGCTGGGGCTGAGGGGGCGGTTGAGCTCAGCCTGAGGACTTTTTCTTGAATAAATAAATGCTGGTGAGGGAAGCCAGGCTTTGGTGAAGTCCCGTGCTGAGGAATTGCGTGGAGACATGAGGTACCTCCAGGTGAATCCGGTGCTTGGGCAGGGGAATGTTTTTAGAGGCTTTTTAAGGTTAATACTGCCAGGAGTGATCTGGTGATATGGCGGAGGAGCTGCTCGTGCAGAGAAGAATTTCTCTTTAAAAAATTCAGTGTAACCAGCATTATTTTTTTCCTCTGGGATCCCAGACAATGAATGCACAGGCCTGTTCATTAATATCAGTTGTCTTCTGCAGGGAGTATCCAGATTTGTCGTGCCAGGTTTTAAATTTTTAATGTATTACCAGTTCTTACGCGGAGCAGGCCGTTTCTTTGTTCTTTTCTGTACTAACACTGTTTTGTATTCAGCCTTGCTCTCGTCTGATTCCTCTCTTAGTGTCCCTTGTAAAAGCCCTCTCCGTACCAGCGCCTGGTAGGTTTGACAAAGTCTGTCTTTGTGAGTTTCTGCAAATGCACGCTTCCCATTTTCTTTTCAGAAGGGCTGGGTGGCTTTTTGTGCAGTAATTGCTACGTGCAAATCCGCGGCTGGTTTGGGGACGCCGGTGCCGGGGTGTTGGTCACTGCGCTCTGCGCGCGGGCCGCTGCGGGACCGGAGGGAGCAGTCGTCTGCGGGGACCAGCGACGCCTCCGAGCTGGAGGGGCCAGGGACCACCATGGGGGTCTTGCCTCTGTGCGGCCTTCGTTTGCCTGCAAAGGGAGCCGCGCCAGGGGGAGAACGGCTGCGAGAGTTTTCCTAGCTTTTATGCTTTTGAAACTTCTGTTTCAGTTTCTTCCCCCTCTGAAAATGCTGCCGCAGTGTTTGTCAGCAGCAGCGAAGCGCTCACTGCGGAAGCATGGAGGAGGCCGTGTGCCGGGGTGGCACGCCGTCGTCTGGCCGCGGGTCCGCTGCCCTCCGTGGCGTGGTAATTGGTGCATGTGTTGCGAAGAGCCCTCAGGCGCGTTCTGGGGTGCGACGTGTCGAGTCCAACCAGACCCAGCGATTTGCATGACAAACCGTAACTCTTAAAAATCATGCTCGTAAACATAAATAATTAATCACATTATAGTTTTTATCATCCTTTTCCTTCCTAGCACTGTTAATAAGTAGCTCATCTTCTAGCAGCACCTGTTAAACCCAAAGCTGTCAGTCTTTATTTTCCCCAGAGAGCCAGAGAGAAATTGGTTACGCAATAATTGCGCTGTACTTTGTGCAGTGACTTTGGTGTGTTTTCTGTTGATCTGTGTGTACACAACGTGTGAGATTTGTCTCCTTTTTTTCCTTGCGTTGTGTATGCTCCACCATCCCAGGACGCCTCTGGAGGCGCGGGTCGCGCTCCTCTCCAAGCACTGCATGTGGGAGCAGTCACTTTGTGGCACCAACGCGCGGGCAGTCGCGGTGTTCGGCTGTGTGCCCCCACGCTGCCCGGCTGCGCTCCCGCACCCCGACCCGGCAGCGCAGGAGGAGCCCCCCGGGACAGGCAAAGTGCACGGGCCCGCTGGAAAATTTGGCTCACATAGCAAGTCGTGGTTTCCTGCGGTTCGTGGAATGGGTTGAAGAACAGGTGGAGATGCTGTGCGGCACGTGCAGAGACGGGCCGTTCTGCAGCTCGATACTGAGCGCTGCGCCTGTTTGTGACACCGCCGGACGGTGACGAGCGCAGCCGGACGAGGGGACCCTGGCTCAGCTGAGGGCTGGCGAGACAGCAGAGGCCATGCGACAGCCCCCAGTGGCTCCTCTGGGGAAGAGCACCGGCATTTTGAGAATAACCTTTATTTCCGCTTGATTTCCCGCTCACAATGGACATGTGCTGAACACGGCCTCCTCGCAGTGAGACCCATTTTGGGGGCCACCCAGCCGGAGAGGTTTGATCAGGGTGCAGTGCTCCCCGGCCCCGCTCTGCCCCTGCTGCAGGGCTGCTGCTCGTGGCCGGGGACCCGTCCTGCCGTACCGTCTCGAGCAGGGCGAGCTCTCTCCTTTCCTGGTGGCCCTGGCTCATGGTTAAGGGCCACGATGGCTCTGGGAGTGCTTTGCACACCCCGCAGTGGCGCGAGGGGCTGGCAGCTCGGTGTTTCGGCAGCCTGTGCCATGCGTGGCTGGGGCCCGGGGCTGCTCCCCGGGGCTGTCCAGCCCCCGTTCCAGCACTGGGCTCCCCGGGCGAGGATGCTCACGCACGGCTGCACGTGCATCTCCCTGGCATCAGGAAGACACTTACGCTTGTCACGTCCCCGCGCTGCTCAGGGTCCGTTTGCCCTTTTGGGGTCAGGTCTCTGTGCTCAGTCAGCTCTGGCTGGCCGTCCCCTGCGTCGCTGCCCACGCCTTTCGGCGGTGGGTGCCCTGCTCCATGCGGTGCCGGCGATGCCCGTGCCGTGGGGAAGGTGCTGCACGGGGCCGCGGTGCCGTCTGCGCTGGCCGTCCCTCTCCTCTTCCTCAGTTTACAGCCCTGAAATTCCAATTTAATACTCATGCAAAGAGGGCTGCAATAAATCTTGTAGTCAGCATTAAATATTGTTTGTTTTAGCTGCCTTGCACTCCATGTTTCCCCTTTTAAGGGGAGAGCCATTACGAAAGGTTAGATTCACAGTTAGTGGCGCTTTAGCTCTCCCTTTTGAATCAGTGAGGTTGCCGTTTTATTGCTCTCTGACTTGCACTTCAGTGATGAGAGTAAACTAGCATCAGATTAAAGGTCAGCAAATCCCATCAAAGAGAGGAATATTAGGGGCACAGATAGTTGGAGAGGCAGCACACCACTGGGTATTGACAGGGTGATTCCAGGGTATCACTCAGCAGAATTATAGCTGCCCAGAGAGTCAGTACTGCTTTAATGAGCCTGTGTGAAGAGGAAGAGGGTGGATTTATGTAGTTCCTCATAATTTTCTGTAGAGACTGTTATTGCAGACATTCTGTAGAGTGTTCTGGTCTTTCATTTAATTCAAAGGTCCTGGAGCTTTTCCATCCAAAGATTCCTTTCTGTTAGCTCAAATCAAAGCTGACATCTCTGCCGTTTCCACCTGAAGCTCCCGCTCTGGGAAGGGCTTTTCCCTGGCAGGTTCCCAGTGCGCTGTGCTGGTAACCCAATCCGAGGGTCCCATGCCGGGGGCTCGCTGCCCGTGTGTTTCGCCTCCGGGTGGGCGGCTGAAATGGTCATTTCTGTTCCGATCTGAAATGGGTGTTTGAAAAAGGTGAGAAGTTACAGTGTGTTCTGTGATTTCTGGGCTGGGAATCCCACACAGTTTCCTCCCTGTCAGGTGAGCATTACCTTTAGCGCAAGGTTTGCATAAATAGATATGTGCTTGCTTTGTCTTGTTGAAGTGCAATTAAATAAAGTACAGAGAGCATGGAGAAGAGATGTGCCTCACACAGCCCCATCGAACCGCAGCGAGGTACGTGGTGGCGTGTGAACCTCTGCACGGAGGAGAGCACTGGGAGACCGCAGTCGGCAGCGTTTACTTCTGCTCCTTCCCCTCCCTTTGTTGCCAGCGTATCAAGCAGGAGGTCTGATGTTTATGCTGGGCAATAACAAAAGAGCTCCAAACATTGTCCAAACCCAGCGCGTTTTCTCTGAAAACAGAGCAGCTGGAGCACTTCTCTGTGTACCTGGTTACGTTGTACGGCTGGCTTGGTGTTTATACAGTTTTTGTTTACAGCTTGCTAAAAACAACAATTTATGAGCAACTTTACCGATCAGTTTAGAATCTGTTCAGTTTTATTACCCGGTGTAGACATCCATTTATGTGATTTATTGGCAGGAAATTCTACATGTATAAAACTTTGATCATATTTTTACATAAGTATGTTTTTGCAGTGTTAAAGCGGAGACCTCGTTCGGCTGATTTACCGCTGGGGAGCGGCCGTGCGGCCCGTGCCGTCCTGCTCGCCGGGGACCCGCCCGCAGCCCCCCGCTCCCAGGGACCCTGGGCACATGGCACAGCCACGTCACCTGAGCCCCCGCCAGCCGCACCACTCTGCAAGGTCTGAGGGCTGTACTGACCATCAGGAGCCATCTGCGGTAGTGAAAGGGGTCCCTGCCGGGGCAGGGGTCTGGAGCTAGGTGATCTGCAGAAGGTCCCTTCCAGCCCAAACCGTTTCATGATTCAGCAACGTCGGCACTGGGCTGCACCCTGCGCGCCCCACAGCAGCCTCGCCAGTGTGCGGGGTGGCTCTGCTGCTTCCCCAGTCCACCGTGCGCCACGCAGCCCGCTCCATAAAGCCAGGCTGTGTCCCACATAATAACGCAAATAAAACCTCGTGTCATGCTGTTACATGTGTGTCCTGCCAGCGGCAGTGGCCCTCGTGGCGTGCTAATGCGGGGACGCAGCCGCGCGTGGCAGACCTGGGGACATCGTGCTGGGGCCCGTCCCTCTGCTCAGGAACAAGCACGTGCAGTCCACGTTTTGTGTGTGGAACGTTTTGTAAGATGGAGAAATAAGATGGCTGCAGTAGCAGAGGAGGGAAGAAGTGCAAAGAGCAGTCAGGTAAATTATCCGGTCCGTGAAGGACTCTTACAGCCGTGAGGGATTTATGGGTGAAGTTTTCAGAGATCCACAAAGTCCATGGCTAAGCAGATCTGGTGGTTTTAACTGGAAGTGCTGTGCAGTATTTTCTTCCTTGCCAGGGAAGATCCGTGCTCGCAGTCCGTACGTGGCGGCTGCGCAGTTGCCAAGAGGAAATTCTCCGTTAAGGGGATCACATCTGAGCGCTCTTCTCATGCATATGTAAATATAGGCACATCCTTCATGGAGTGTAAAGACTGGGAAGTCCTTGACCAAGCGCAGTGCAGGAGCAGCACGGGGGTAGGTGTTCACGTGCAGGGTCAGCATTATTAAAATAGGCGTGCGTTTTGGAAATGGTGTGATACGGCTGCAGCTGTAGTGCAAGGGGAAGGTTCCTCGGACACTGCCTTGGTGGCGGCTCTGAGCCGTGCGCAGGGAAATCGTTACTCAGACGACTGCAAAAGCGTCACAGCAGTCTTTGCTCAGGGTTGCAAATGAAACCGGATCGCCACAGCAGATGTAATAACTCCCGAGCTGCGCCCGTCCTTAGCTCTCCTCCCGCTTTGGGAGGCAGCCCTGCAGCACGGCGGGGCAGTGATGAGGAGCTATCGAGCGCTTCGCTTCCTCGAGCTGAGCACAAATAAGACTGACGTTTTAGCACTAAGTGCAAGTCAAAAGTAAGCAAGAAAAATGGAACGATCCGAAAGAAGAAAATGGAATCGGAAACGTAGAGATCTGTAAAAAGTAAGAAGAGAGACAATGCAGTAAAACTGCACAAACTTAGACATAATTTACAATGGGAAATAAATGTAGCCAACATAAAATCTGTGGCAAGAACTCAATTTATAAAAATACCAGTTATTTCGTATTTTCTATAAAAAGTTATTTCATATTTTCTATGAAAAGTACAGCGCTGTGCTATAAATCTGATAAAAGTTGTAATCACAGGAAAGATTTGTTTCTGTTGTGCACATTTTTTTTATTTCAAGGTTGTAAACTTTCATACTGATGATATTTAGGTTGGACACACAGTAGCTTGAAGGAATGTATATTACTGCATTTTCATGTGAAGGGTGTTCAAACGTTATGGGGCTCACTTTCAGCCGCTGGATGTAGTGCTGGGTGTCCATCCATCTTCTTTAAGGTTGTACCATCACAACATCTGAACACTGGCCGTGGTAAACGCACCTCCTTCTGCATGGGCTCTTTGCTCCTGGAAGCTTCTGGTTCCGTGAGGTCTACCAGGGCGTG